>NC_137615.1:11773679-11908679 GCF_963280865.1 Gymnoscopelus braueri
GTCTATGTTGGCCTACCACTCTGGGAAATCCTAAATAAGCAGTAAATACACACGTCATTATAATCATAATAATATCACAGGCGTCGGAGGCGTGGAATAACTCTACACCTCCCACCCGGCCTCCGGATCGGATGACCCGGAGGCCGCAATAACCTCTCACATTCACGGCCCACCCATCCTCCCCCACTGGCAGCAGGAAATGGCTACAATCCATTGACCTCTGGTTTATGGCTCAGAGAACACACTAGGTAGGTCGGCCCTTAGTGAGTGAGGCACCGCCTGGCATAGTAAGCCATGTACTTCACACATGTCTAACTAGGTACATCTTACTTTTGATCTGCAAACCACTCCGACCCCATACCCGGAATAGCCCACATGTCACAACTTAAAAAGTTACGTACTTCACACATGACATGAATTTATGCACACCACACACGTTCAACATAAATCCCCCAATCCAAATTGTTTAAGTAACAATACTTATTATTCGAAAATTGTTCCCACCATTGGACTCTAAATTAACTGTACTACAACAACAGCAAATTATCACCAATTGAATTAGAAACAATTATTCGTCCTCTGTTTAAATTTTAAGAGTTATTTTAACCCATAAAACAAACTAATTTGGTATGTAGTTGCCGGTCTACATTTACCATGAACACTATAAGTCCATCCTTTTGGAACACATAAGTGTTTTCCCCCCCACTTTAAACCCCTTTCAATCCTGGGCAAAGTTTTAAAATGCTTAAAATTAGCAGATTTACGAGCTCATCTTTTGGAACACTGATGTGTCCTTTTCCTCCCACTTTAAACCCCTTTCTCTCATGGGCAAAGTGTCTTAAAACGCTTCGTAATGGGAAAATAGCAGATCTACAAGCTCACATCCTGGCAGGTCAGCCATTTAGCCATTTTTGCGTGACATCATCGTACAACTAATTATAAAAGAGATTAAGTGGTGAACATAACCTGTATCAATGCACCCCACTCAACCCCTTTCCATCACAACTTAGAGGTAGGCAGTAAATTAATACTCATCATCATCATCATGCAAGTTATTCAAATCCTCGTCATAATTGCATACATTTTTAAATGGCTCCATCCATTTACCTGTTACAGGCACATCATAAAGGGTCCTAAATTACCACACACACAGTAAGACACTTTAGACGTCCTTCGATGCCGCATAGCACACATGTGGAAATAGCTCCATCCATTCACATGTCAAGACACATCACAAGGTCCTAAATTACTACAACAAAAGTAGGACACTTCAGACGGTTTCTTTTGTGGTGCTGCGCATAGCATCTTTTTCCACCCGAGTGCACCTACGTACCACTGCCAGCTGACCATACACGGACACATAGACCCACCACCTTGTGGGCCTCTGCGCCAGTCATGCTCAACCGCAGCTGTCCAGGTTGCATCGGTGTGGCACTGGCCTTATCCAAACCACCGCCACCCCCTGCGGAGGGTAGCAGTGGAGACGTCAGTTTCTCTGGCAGTGTTCTTTTGCCGCCGCGAAACGCAACCCCACCTCCAGCCCGCACTGATGACTGTGGTGGGACAGTGACTTTCTGCTTCACCTTCTTCTTCTTCCCTCGCAATTTCCCCATGACCCACCGGACTGGTGCGAAGAGGTCAGGAGGTTTGCATATTTCACAGTCACATTTTTTCAAGAGGTCAGGAGGTTTGCATGTTTCACATTCGCATATTTTGACCTCGACTGGTCTGGCTCTTGTCGCTACTGACCTCCCACCTTGGCCCAACAGGGCTTCAGGCTCGGGGCAAAGGCCACCTTTCTTAGGTGGTGCCACGACGCTCTGCACTGGTGTGGTGACGGAGTGTGGAGCGGAGTTGGTCTCCTCCCCCTCGGCCTTCCTCGTTGGCTTAGGTGGTGCCACGCCGCTCTGCACTGGTGTGATGTCGGTGTGTGAATTGGTGTCGGTCTCCCCCTCGGCTTTCTCCGTAGGCGTCTCTACCTCGACCGTCACGTCCCCCGCGGCCTCGTCCACGGGGGCTACTCCATCGACCATCTCCTCTGCAGCTTCTCTCGCGATCTCCAGTGGCACCTTCCCCGCACCCGCAGCTTCGTCTGCGGGAGCAGCAACGCCGTCTGGTTCGCCCTCCTCGACCGCCCACGGCTCCTCTCCGCTGGCTGTCACGACCTCCTCGGCGGCTTCCCCGCGTGTCGTGATGAGTAGATCTCCCTCTTCGGGACGGCCCGGGTCTCCTGGCTCGCCCCTGACTCCCGGGAAGATCTGCTCCATCCGCCCTGCGTCAACCACCCGATCAGTGGTGGTAGCGCCTTCTGGCGGGCCAGCTTGTTGGACTGCCGGGCGGTGGTCCTCCCCCTGCTGTTTACTAACTCGGAGGACCGCCCAACTGTCCATCAGTCGCTCCTTTCGCCCTTTAAGCACCCAGTACTTGTTGGTCATCTCGGTTGCTTTGAGCTCAGGAACAACGTCTCTCCATTTCAGCACGGCTTCTTCAAGATAAAGGAGTTTCCTATCTAAAGCACGCCCCTGCACGCTTCGTCGTGCACTGGACGCCACCTTTAAGCTAAGATCCTTCACCCTCACCAAAGCACGCACAATATCCTGAACAAGACAGTCTATTTCCGGCTCCACATAGCGCGATAATAGGGCCACTTCGACCTCCTGATCTGTCTTTTCAAACTGTCCTATACAAGCTTCCCACCTGGCACACACATTGACCACCGTTGCCGCGTGTGTGCCGTCATCACCTTCTTCTAGGGCGATAACATAGTCACTGGCAGCATTAATGAGTCTATCGTACTCTGCTCTCAGTGCCTCCCTCTGTCTGACTAGTGTTCTTGCTGACCCAAGATCCATACTGTCAGTCATCCACTGCAATGTCATCCCAAAAGCCTTATGTGCTGCCTCCCACCTCTCCTGTAACTCAACTAACCCTCCCATCTCACTCCTCTTCCCTCCCACTAAAAGTGTTCTCTGGACGGCTTGAAAGACAGGCTACTTAGTTAGTTATAAGTCATTAGGCTTAACAGCACCCAGTTAGCATTTTGGTAGGTAGCAGTGTCACCCCTTTGTTGTTAGCTCGCATCTGTGTACACTAACAACAACAATAGGCTAATAACGTTGAATAATTTAACCCCTGATAACTAATCCTGATCCTAGTATCACATACAGTTAAATAACGTTATCCCTGACTTAACATCACATACAGTAAACAATGAAAACCCCTGATAACTAATCCTGTTCTAGTATCACATAGTTAACATTGAAACCCCTGATGTTAAACTAGCCTACCCAGCATCACAGTTAGCTTGCAACCCGCGAGGCTAACCGTGTTGGCTTAGCTAGTTAGCTTCAGCTCCGTGCCACACTTTGCTGTGCTACGGTAGCTATGCTAGCCAATTAACCTCCCTTTGTCCTCTGCTCCGACGGTGATCTCCGCCGCCTTGTCTCTCTACTTCTGACTACCTTCAAAAGTGGCCTAACTTCGTTCTTATTGCCCTGGTCCAATAACCCAGAGCAACAAGCTGTTTATAGCTGTGATAAATTATTATTTAACACGGTTATAAACGTAACCTGCTCCAAAGGGTCTCTGACTCCTTTCAGAGACTATCAGGTTACCATTTGTCTAAACTACTTCAATCACCTATAGGCCTTAATTAAAAGGCCGATAGCAGTTCAAAACTGTGCGAATTTCAAACCACTTCAACCTCCACTAGCCTCACCTTTAAGAGAGCAATAGTTAGGCCAGTAGTTTAAAACCGTGCAAATCTATAAACTACTATCGGTCAGTGTCAATAGTTCAAAACTGTACGAATTTCAAACCACTTCAACTCCCACTAGCCTCACCTTTAAGAGAGCAATAGTTAGGCCAGTAGTTTAAAACCGTACGAATTTGTAAACTACTTCGACCACCTATATGCCTTAATGAAAAGGCAGACAATAGTTTAAAACTGTACGAATATCCAACCCGAAGCACACTACTTGTGCGACTGGTCGGCTACGGCCCTCGCAAAAGGCCGGAGTCCCTGAATCGGTGTAAAGTAGATAATACTCAGACCTACTCAAACCTGTGTCTTTGATGGTTTTTATTTACTAACACACAAATACAAACATACATTAACACACCCAGCAGCCAATCGTGCTACTAAGCGGCCAGTTAACTACTATCTCAGTCAACTACAACCTTGCCAGTAGGCTCACATTCTACTAACAAAGTCTAGCCAGGTCTGGCAGTCAGGTCAGACAGGTTTTAAACCTACAGAAAGATTGAAACACAGAAACAATAATGACAATATTACCGACATGAATCTTCCCACAAACAATAAACATCAGCATATATGACCATTAATCTTCGTGTATCAAGTGCTTTTCTACTCACTACTGATCTGTTGAGGGACTCCAAGAAACTGAATTCTCTCCCCAAGTTTCCTCAGGGAGACAGAGAGATGCCACCACCTACCATGTCATGTGACTTTCTCCTCCTCTCATCCCCCAAAAGTGGCCTGGGTCTCTCTCTCTTTCCAGATAAGAGACTTTAAGGTATTTTTATGACCCTTAGAAAATCTAAGCAAGGACCCACAGTATGTGCCTTTACTCACTGGGCAAATACGATGAGCACCCAGCAAGTGTCTTTCTCCTCCCCCATAACATCAGGCATCAGGCATGTCATTTGAGCCTCTCTCTCTCTCCTCTTTGAGATAAGGGAATGGTACGGAATTTACGACCTACAACCCTCCAACAAGCAGATGTATCTACCCCTTTCTGTCTATGTTGGCCTACCACTCTGGGAAATCCTAAATAAGCAGTAAATACACACGTCATTATAATCATAATAATATCACAGGCGTCGGAGGCGTGGAATAACTCTACACTATCTATCTATCTATCTATCTATCTATCTATCTATCTATCTATCTATCTATCTATCTATCTATCTATCTATCAATCTACAGATTATGTTGTGTTGCATGATGTGATGTGTATGTGTGTAATTGCACTTCCTTTCACATCCTTAATTTATACAATTTTCGGTGAGCAACACTGTCATACAATGTACAAGTATAAATCAGCCTTCACTGTCTGAGTATCCAGAATGAGACAGATCTTTAGAAATTCGGTTTTAATTGCATTTCAAACCACATTGGAATGTGGTTCAAATGTAATTCTGAAAATCAGTTTCCTTGACATTGCATGATATATGGCATGGCATACTGTATGTCATGGCGTGCCATGGCATGACATGGCATATGGCTTCTCTTTATTAGACTTGATCAAACTAATCTTATTCCAATCTGGACAGGCCACATATCAGATTTGAACATCCTTGGAGATTACATGATATTTCCAGTGAAGTGGTCTGCAAATAGCAGTGAATCCCATTTAATGGGAGGTTTTTGTTTGAAACCAAGAAAGGATGGATGTTCTTTCCACAGACATTGGTTTACAACCAGCTGGGATGAACTGTGTCAACACACACACACACACACACACACACACACACACACACACACACACACACACAACACACACACACACACACACACACACACACACACACACACACACACACACACACACACACACACACACACACACACACACACACACACACACACACACACACACACACACACACACACCGGTACACGCACACTGGTACACGCACACCCTCCTCACCCAGTGGTCCCCACACAAATGTACTGACTAATGATACAAAATGAAAACTATGATAACACCGCCCTCTAGTGGCACAACACTTAAATTACATGCCACCCAAAGTAATTCCCCAGCAGAACCACTCATAACCCATTGACTGATTGATCGAATACTTTATTAGCAGTTTGCAAAAAAAAAAGCACAGGAAAGTAATCAATACATGGTCAGCTAAGAGGATTTAGAACCCAAGAAAGCCTATGGCGTGTTTCCATTGGGGTCCTTTGTACTCATTCATAGAGACATTTAATGCAGACAGATATACACTGATCAGGGTCATTCTAGGGTTGGGACCCAGAACACACCTATACCTATATTACCTATATTATAGGTAGGAACCAGTTTAGAGAGCTCAACTGGCTCCCAATAGAATCCAGGGTAACCATGGCCAGATTGACCATAAGTCAATCCATAATCAAGATCATATATGGCGAGGTCCCCATATTTGTAAAGACATGTTTTACTCAGAGAAACGAAGTACACTAATTTTTCACCAGAGCCAGTGTAGCAGATGTGAGCCATCCAGTTTTTAAGGGTAAAGTGGGAAGGGAATCATTAAATGATTCCCTGCCCACTGCCCTGCCCTGGCTCCTATGTAAGTAAATTTTACTTACATAAGTACATTTTTTGTAAGTAAATTTTACTTACATAGGAGCCACACAGTGGAACAACCTCCAAACCAGTGTCAAACTGACAACCAATCTGAGGTCTTTTAAGCAGCAGACAAAAGCAGGTCTAGAAAAGGTTCCCCTATGGGTCAGTAAACTTATTGACTGCTAAGTGTGAGAGGACCTCAACGGAATTAAGTCTCAGGACTTTCTTGTGTAATCCTCGAACTGCTGTAACCATGTGGTTTTGCTTTTCGAATACATCAAATTAAATAAAAGAAATCACTAATTATGAGCAAGACATCATAAAAACAGATTGAAAACAGAAAAACAGTTTGAAGGGGGGGCTAGACTTTAACTTTTACAGGGGCCTGTTTCGAATTGCAGCCACCTGTAGGTACTCTTTTAGAGCGGTTTTGAAGGAGAGTAGGGTTTTACACTCCTTCACGGCTTTTGGTAGGGCAACCCAAATCTGGGTTGAACATGATCAGTGGAGCTACCTCTGGTGCTATGGTTGTGGACTTCATTTACGTTTTTGAAGTACTTTGACACAGGGGCGTAGCCAGAACACTAGCCGAGGCTGGGCCTAGGGAGTCGCGGGTGGGCGCGCGCGTGCATGTGTGCCCTGGTTCGCAGGTTTGTGACGGATTTCGGGTACCTATATACAGTATATACACTGTTATCAAAATGTATGTTATAGTTTGGGTTGGCAGAAAAACCAAATGGGTGGGCCCAGGCCTACCTATGCCCACCCGTGGCTACGCCCCTGCTTTGACATGGGTGTCTTATCGGTGTATCTTGCAGACCTGGCCCATTGTAAGTTGCTGTACTCTGTCCTCAACCCTGAGCCAGCCGACCCTAGCAAAGTGAACAGGGTTTAGATGAGTCGTAGATGTAAGGCCAAGAAGTAGCCTTACCAGTTTGTTTTGTGATGTCTGGAGCCTTGTTTTTAAGGCCTTTATGGTGTTGTGGTACCATGAGGTGCATGCATAGTCAAAGTAACCTTGGATGAATGCTACTGTTAGAGTCCTCAAAGTATTCTTACTGACCAGAGAGGTACAAAAAACGTGTTCTTTGGTTGACTTTTTTGATTACTCGCCATTTTATCACTGGAAAGATTTGCCTCTAAAACGGAACCTAGGTAGGTAATTTCCTCTTTTCTTGTGATAACATTGTCACCCACTTTGATTGTGAAGCCGTTCACCCCCACCACCTGTTCTCTCCCATCCAGATAGGATTGCATCCAGCTTACTGATGTGCTATCAAAACCAATTGCTTTTAGTTTTTAACCATGTCAAAAGCCTTTTGGAGGTTCAGCATGGCCATGCCGCAGTATTTGCCCAGGTCCACCTCTTGTTTGATGTGGTCGTTCAAATATAGAAGGCATGTGTCAGTGGAGTGGGAGGTTCTGTAGCCAGATTGGAATTTGTGCATTTGTTTTTTTTCAGTAATATACTTTTCAACCTGTTCATAAACTATTTTTTCCATAACTTTCAAGATGGAACTAAGAATAACTAAGTTCATACGAAGTTCATTCGTAACTAAATTCATTAGCCAAGTGATTCTGTTTCCAAGACTGCACTTTTGGCATTCATGTTCACGTTGCCTGTGGTAGCCTATCACCAAATACTTGCACAATTCACATTTCCCTTTGGTATACAGTACGAGAGAGAGAGAGAGAGAGAGAGAGAGAGAGAGAGAGAGAGAGAGAGAGAGAGAGAGAGAGAGAGAGAGAGAGAGAGAGAGAGAGAGAGAGAGAGAGAGAGAGAGCGAGAGAGAGAGAGAGAGAGAGAGAGAGAGCGAGAGAGAGAGAGAGAGAGGATCCATTGTGGCTGGCTAGACAAATTCATAAACCTATGTAGATCATTGCATACAGTCCATAATGCTTGTATACAGTTACTGTAGT
This sequence comes from Gymnoscopelus braueri, assembly GCF_963280865.1. NCBI lineage: Eukaryota > Metazoa > Chordata > Actinopteri > Myctophiformes > Myctophidae > Gymnoscopelus > Gymnoscopelus braueri. The sequence continues at coordinate 11,781,902 of NC_137615.1, forward strand.
AGAACCATTAATAAGAATGCATATTGTTTAGTACCAAATTATGGACCAGTTCATTACTGTTTGTGAAGTTACAATTTATAATTGTAGCTGTTTACCAGTACATAATAATTCCACACTCCAATTTAATGTCAAATCTGTTATTTGGCATTCAATGAGATGTTTTCTCAATTAAGAAACAGAATAATGAACAAACATTTCACTGGGTGTGAGGTAGTAAGTGACGATGAAATTAGATAGGGTTGCTGACCCCAAAAAGGTTGAGAACCTGCTCTATACTGTTCTTCAAAAGTCAAATGTTAAACCAAACCAAACAGGTTAAATAGAGAAATGGACAGAGCCCAGCTTGGTTCGTGTGTGTTTGCCTCATTTATCTGATCCTGATTTATATGAGCCTCCCGCCTCTTCATAGAAAAGGGAACACACCCACAGGACAGGAGCCACAAGTTGTGAAAGAGGCATTACACCTGCAACTCTAGGGTCACATGACTTTTATACCATGGGATCAAGTTGTAGACTGAATAAAGTTCATTCTCCCTGGCACTATTATCGGTTGTGGGCATTGGGTCTAAGAAGTACATCTTTTACGTTTCATCTGGATCTGGAGGCAAGCTCTGTCTCTGGTGTGGCTGATTTCTTTCAATGTTGATGGCCAGATAGAACCACCAGGTAACAATAGTTTGTTACTAAACCTTGTTTTATGGCGCAAGTGCAATGGTTGTGCTAATTTTGGTTTTATTTGTTTGCATGATCAGACTTGTGATACCTGCAGTAAAATACATTCCTGATGCACTGCAGGATTGACATTTAGTAACCTTAATACTTTTATAATTTGAGAAATGTGGAACACACTGCACATTACTAATGCATATTGAAGACTGTTTTTGACAACACATGATCATTTAACCATCTCAACAAGCAAATGTAACCTGTAACTTTCAGGACGATCTCTTTGGCGTCACGTTTTTCATAGTTTGAGGAAGTTAGTGACAGCACCCTCAGATTATTTCAGACATTGTAGAATGTTGGAGATGGATAAGCAGCATCTTGTTTTTCTCCCCAACATCTCTGCAAATTAAGGTAAAATGTCTTTGACTTTATCTACTGTGTTCAAACTAACAGCCTGTTATTGTTCCACAGTCACATCAGCAATCACGCACACTATTGTGGGAACATGAATGAAGGTAAATATTTTGCAAAATGCAAGTGCTTGTGTGTGAGAACTATTAGAATATGTGAGAACTTGTATGTTTAAATCTTCACTTGGTATATATTATTCAGACGTGTGAGCTGAATTTGAAGTCACAGATAAAAAGCACTTGTATAAAAGATGGGAACTTTCCACTAAGGAAATATTCACACATTACAACCACTTCTCTAATTATATACTGTAGTGTTACACTGTTTGCAGATTATAATGCAGTATGGGTATATTTACAATACATTATAGACATGGGCTTCATGTAAAGTGTTTTATTCTATTATTTTTTATATTTAACATTTTTACATTTCCCAGTACATCCATACTCTGTAATTACAACATGTCAAACTGGTTGACAACTTGTGCAAATAGGCTCTCTCACATCACAAAGTGGCTATTCTGCATAACCTACTGTAAATAGAGTACCTCCTGTTTACTTAGTGGTAGGCAGCTTGATATACACCAAAAGCAATGAAGTCTGCACACTGGATCATGCTCCAAAGTTAAACATTTTATTGGTTATTCAGTTTATTGGTTTTAAAATGGTTAAACTTTGGAACATTTGTGTGTGTGTGTGTGTGTGTGTGTGTGTGTGTGTGTGTGTGTGTGTGTGTGTGTGTGTGTGTGTGTGTGTGTGTGTGTGTGTGTGTGTGTGTGTGTGTGTGTGTGTGTGTGTGTGCACTCTGCAATCATTTACCCCTAGGAAGAGCACAATGTCCTCTGGGTTTCAATGGGGCGACTAAATGGGGGGTAACGCGAAACTACAAGAAAAGTAATAGCCAGCTTGTCCCTGTCATTCCACACGTTTTGATGTATACATTGCCGGGCCGTGTCAACCGTGTGGGAGGAGTAGCATTTAGGCCACCTCATGCGACCAAAAAGGGTGTTTTTACGTAGTTTTTTTGCAAATTACGTTGCCATGGTAACACATAACGGCAATACATTTCCGAGCACACTATTCCCAGCCAAGCCGCACATTTTGATGTATAGTTTGCCGGGGTAGTGTAAACCGTGCGTCAGTTACGGTTGATCGAAGTTTTGCGGCGATAAATAAAACTAGAAACAAAATTCCTAAGACATTTTAAGTGTGCCTGCAGCTGGTTGGAGACCCAAAATAGTGTCGCTACAAAGTACCACCAATCGACTCCAAATGGCCTGAAACGTTAGCCTGGTATCCAGCCTGCTTCGCTACGTTCGGCTGACTTTTGTTTCTCTCTTCGCTTCTCAGTCTGGAAAAAAAAGTCAGCCGAACGTAGCGAAGCAGGCTGGATCTCAGGCTACTGAAACATGCTCCTAACTGGTTTTTGGGTGGTCAATTTTGGCAGGGTTAAAAAAAAAAGCAGAAAAAATAATAATTTGAAAATTCATTAAAAAAAAATCACCAAAGCCGAAAAACTAAAAAAAGTAGCAAAAAAGAAGCATCTAAAAAATATTAAATAAAAAATCATTATTTTTTTACAATTACTGAATTGGGCGTCTGAGCCAACAACGGAGCCTGATGCACTTATTCGCAGACCAAATAAAAAGGACCCCACTTAGGGGGGGTAGTAGGCGAAAGAGCCTACTCTGTATTGAGTTTGCATGTTCTCCCCGTTCTCCCCGCTATACCGCCTCCCCCATGACAGCCGGGGCGCCTGATGGAGGTGAAGGGAACTGGTTGGAATAACGTGTTTCTTCCACTCGCTAGGTCCTACCGGGGAAACTCCCCCCTGTCAGGTGACAAGAAGGTCAGTTGGCTCTCATGCATTGAAGGAGGCATGAGCTCGGCCCTGGGCTCCCTAGGCTGGTGGGGGGAGTGTAGAGCCCAGGATCACTTAGATAAATTGGCACCGGGTGAAAAAGGGTTACAATTATAATAATTAAAAAATATATATATATAATGTGAGAACTTGTGTAGAACACAAATCTGACTTTGTATGTTTAAATCTTCACTTTGTTTATATTATTATTATATATGTGAACTGAATTTGAAGTCACAGATGAAAAGCACTTGTATAAAAGATGGGAACTTCCCTCTAAGAAGATATGCACACAAACATATGTTGCATGTGAAGTCATACAAGCAATATAAATTGATATCTAAAATGTGACAGCTGCAAACTCGCAATTCAACATTTATTTTTTTACATTACAACCACTTCTCTAATTACATACTGTAGTGTTATACTGTTAGCAGAATATATTGCAGTGTGAGTTTATTTATTATACATTATAGAAAAGGGCTTCATGTAAAGTGTTTTTTTGAGTACATTTTCCAGATCAACCACAACTCTGTAATTACAACCTGTCAAACTGGTTAACAATTTCACAATTGTGCTCTCTCACATCACAAAGTGATGAATCTGTATGACATGACTTATTGAAATTGTGTCAACAGAGTACCTCATGTTTACTTAGTGTGAGGCAGCTTGATATACAAAAAAAAAGAAAATAAATTGTTTTGTTTTGTTTTGTTTATTTAGCTTTCAGCATGATCACATGTTCCAAAAGACAGGTGCCATTAACCGAATTATTTTGCTGCAATTAATATAAACTTTGTAGTGGCAGAAAACCTATTGACGAGATCCTATGTAAAAGAGAAACTTATGTAGGGGTGAGACCCTATAAGTTAGAAGGCCTCTAGGGCAGGATATTGAGTAAAGGTACTCATGCACGAAAAGTAGCTGGGGAAGCAGCTATACTCAGCAGATATTCAGTGCTACTAGGGCAAGGGTCTGAAGTCCATTTCAGGGAAAACCGGGAAGGGAGCCACAGAAGGTCCCATAAGAGGGTGACAGCTGGCATAAAAAAAGTTTACCTTTGCCTGGCTATATTCCAAAGTAAATTTCAGATTACTGTCAAAGTCCATTCAACAGTGTCACAGAGTGTTGGATTTCATCAGAGCTACCTTGTTGGGACGGGTTGTCCTTCACTCTTAACTTAACCGTGCAAATGGCAGTGTGCAGGTTCATCTTTTATTGTTAATTTAGTCAACTACTGGTTTTTGCCAACGCACCTGCTTTTAAACATTTGAATCCAAGTGTGCGAAAGTTATTCTAGGGCTGACACTCCAACCATGAAGCCACTAAAGGCACCTTCAAAGTGCACGTACTGTAGACAGGTTTTCACGTGCGTCAGGGGTGAGGACGGTCATACGTTCTTTATTACACCTAGCATAGTCCAATACGTTTTCTTATGAATACCAGAACGTATAGGCCTATATACCTATTCATCCACTAGATGGCAGTTGCGAGAGTATGTAGCTGCGATTATGTACTACGGGACAGTGTTGCCATGTCGGCTTATTAGAAGCGACTTTGAGCTTGTTTTTCTGTAAAGTTGCTGGTAGATATTGGTAGTTAGTTTTTTGGCTTGTTTCTAGTGTAGTTGCTTATTTGGGCTAATTGTTATTTAAACCAGTGGTTTTAAAATATTTTCATGTCATGGACCCCCAAATGAATATGTTTTTTTCCCTAACCCAGTAACCAGGCACGTGCACACATAGACATTAAAGGGAGCTTGAGCCCCTGCCCTTTTACCCGTCTGTAAAAGTGTCCTCTCCAGACCCTGAATGTAGCACTTACTGTACTGTGCAAATGCCCCCTTTCCATGCCATACCTGAACGCAGCATTCAAGAAAATTGCCTTTTCCAAGCTCTCCTGAACTTGAATGCAGCATTTTATGTTGAAAGAATTGCATCTCCAGTATTGGCTTGAATCCTGATTGTACTGATCTCCAAGCTCACAACGTGTCGCAGCGCGACGCTTTGTGAGCTTAGAGATCGGCTATTTTCGGTATTTTCACCAAAAGTGCCCTTTTAGAAATTTCCGCCCCTGCCCCTCTAACATTCTCTGCACGTCCCTGCCAGTAACCCCCCATCTGGATTTTTTTTGTGCCAGATTTGTGTGGTTTAAAAAAAAGATCTACAAGCTCACTGAGCCTGTAGATCTGCTATTTTCAAAAAGCGCTCATAAGGCCTAGTCGCTTTTTTTGGGCTTGTTTTCATAGACCTGGTTGGTGAATGCATGTTGGGTTGAGTTCAGTCCGCAGGCGGACGGATAGAAAATTCAAGGAAAAATCGATGGACAAAACGTGACGAAATCTGTCTCCCCCTCCAGTCCCTATGTCAGCCCACGGTTCTTAAGGATAGTATGTATGACACTTAAGACCCCTACCAGAGGTGGACAAAGTACTCAACCCCAGTACTTGAGTAAGAGTACAGATACTCCTGGTCAAATATACTCCACTACAAGTAAAAGTAGCTCAGTCAAAATGTTACTCAAGTAAGAGTAAAAAAGTAATTGCTTTTAAATATACTTAAGTATTCAAAAGTACATGCTTTTAAAAATACTTAAAGTACAAGTAAAAGTAAAAGTCCTTTGAAGTCCTCGACTACCTCGATCACTGTCCCGTCGGCAGTGGCATTGATGTCCTCTGTGTTAAATACCGATACTTTAGTTTTCTTGTTATTCGGTTCTTAAGTCTGACGTCATTTTGTAGTCCGACATCACTTCTGGGTCTAAAAGGCACCAGCGCCGTCCACTCCTCATTGTAAACAAACATGTTGGAACCCGTAAATCTTTTTACAATAACCTCCTTTTTCAGAAATGAACCATTGAGGGTTAATAAGGATCTTAATGCTAATATCATAGACAGTAAAAAGTAGGCTAATATATATATATATATTTATATTTATATTTATTTATTTATTATTATTATTAACATTATAATATATATTTTGTATATTTATTTATATATATTTATATATAGATGTATTTAAAAAAACGATTTCCTCTTCTTTTTGTCGTTGCCAGGAGAGCGGTAGAATGACACTTTAGTCGTTATTTTATTCTCAGATGTTTTAAAACAGAGAGGGACACAGCACTGTGGCATATTGGGAAAATACACACTTGGACCCTTCTAGCGGGGCGCAACGTCACGTCTTAACAACCGAATAGAGCTTGAGGCAGATCTTCCTGCACTCCATTTCTACTGCCAGTAGTTCCCTTACATACTCTGCTGTGTCTGAGACTCAGGTAATGTTCTGATAGTCAGTCATCATGATGGGAGTTACTAGCTTATCAATCAATCAATCAAACTGTATTTATAGAGCACATTTTCACACAACCTTAGTTGACCAAAGTGCTGCACAGGTAAAAGAAAAGCAATACATCAAATCAAAGAACAAAAACACAACAACAAAAACATGTATAAAACACATAACATGTATGCATATAGGAGACACAGACATAGAGCGAGATTGTTCATTTACACCTACAGTATGTACACAGAAGGTAGAAAATGTTAGATAGGAGTTAAAATAGGAATATTTAGGAGTGGATGTTGTTGAAAGCCAGAGAGAAGGTGAGTTTTTTGTAAGGACTTAAAAATCTCGATGGACTTATCAGATCTGATGTGGGCCACCACAAAAGCGTGGTCAGCTTAGTCTTCCTGGGGACCAGCATGAACCCCAGAGCCTCAAAATAATTATTATCTTCTCATGAGGAAATAACAGTCACACATGAGTGACACATTGCTGACAAAGCTGCACTCAGATCACATTAATTATATTCCAGTTCTTAATGTACTTTGGTGATAAAGACAATCTATTTGGTACAAATTCTCAGATCCAGGGCCATCAACTGTGACCTTTTTGTCAAGATACAATATATAGTATATAATATACTTCAACAATTAGGACATGGAGCTCATTTTAAACTGTGGCCATCTGTTCTATAAAAAATATTAATAATAATAAATGCATAGAGTAACTGTCATGAAGGGTGTTTTATTTTTTCACCAGCTCATAAGTAACATCTGGTGATATGACACAATACCTTACATGCTCATTCTGCATGCATACAGTTGACATAGAAAACAGAAAATTCTCTCTGTTCAGTGTATGTTTGTGCAGAGACCTGCAGACATTAGCGCCAATCCTGTGGGTGCACAGGAAATGTGTGGGTTGGATGACTGTTGTGTGATGCTTTGTAACGTGCACAGGATGCATGATGTACCCGCTCTGATACTGTGTGTTATTGTGAACAGATTTATGTCATTCAAACTCTCTCCCTGTAATCTGCAAAGTCCTTATGCCAGTTATGGTTTCATCATCAGCCAATAATCAAATTGTATGACTTGAAATGTAGTAAAAAAAGGAGCCAGTGCATGAGACAGGAAAGAATGGTGGCCAGTGCATCAGGTCAAAATTCATGTCAGATCCTAGATGACCTTTGACACAATCTAAATGTCTCAATAGAAGAGCAGGGAGACAAAATATAACCACCCCAAATGGATAAGTTATATTATATTAACATACTTTACAATACAGATTCGACAAAATTACATTTCATTCATTAAAAAGATGTGACATAGTGCCTCTTTAAGTAGATCTCATAACTCTTGTTTCAGAGAAGTAATTCTCTGAAACCACCTGCACTGCATGCACTGATGTGCTTGTAGAGCCACTACGTTATACAAAGCCTGCAGAAACACCTATAAAAATAGAAATGACTGAGGAACCAGAACTAAATACTTTTACTCCTACACACCCATACAAGATGTAACAAAGAGGTGAGCGGAGAGGGAAGCCAGAAACATGCTAGTGTGAGAGCAGAAGTGTGGAAAAAAGAAACAGCCAACCTAAAAGTACTCAGTACTTTACAGCCTTCTTAGAAATGTACTCGAGTAAAAGTAAAATATTTGTCTCGGAAATGTACTCAAGTAAGAGTAATAAGTATCAAAACAATCTAATACTCAAGTAAAGTACAGATCCTCAGAATCTGTACTTAAGTACAGTACTCGTACATTTACTCCGTTACTGTCCACCACTGACCCCTACACACTGTACGGTATTTGACCCGATTTCACTGTCGGGATATTTTTTGGTGATCGCCGACAAAACCACCAATCTCAATCAAGATCGGGCGTTCCTCTGCGAGGTGCTGCTCGCGCAGTGTGTAAGGTACTCCGAGAAGATCCACCCCGATAAAGTGCGGTCGGCGAGGGGTTCCCGACAACTTTTAAATATCCAACATGTTGGATATTTGGGGCTGTCGGACCCGATCTAGAGCCACGCTACAGGCAATGAGAGCACATTACAGCCACGCACCGTGGCTAGTCCTCTTGCAGACAGAGAGCTGAGAGTGTGTGTGTGTGTGTGTGTGTGTGTGTGTGTGTGTGTGTGTGTGTGTGTGTGTGTGTGTGTGTGTGTGTGTGTGTGTGCGAGTGACGCACTTATGTGTCTCTGAACAGTATTGCCAGATTTTGCTAGAGAAATAAGCAACCAGGTCTATGAAAACAAGCCCAACAAAAGCGACTAGGCCGCATCAGCACAACCTATATACAAATAAAATAGCCGATCTACAAGCTCACAACCCGACGCAGCTATTAGGAAACAAGGCCAAATAAGCAACTACACTTTAGAAATAAGCACAAAACCAACCATGCATCTGATCTGAATTGCACCGTGCTTGACTTTTTGAAACGTTTGTTTCAGAGAGAGAGACATATAGTCCATGAGCCAGAGCCCCAAAATTGAGCAATGATTATCAAAAGAGTGGGCAAAACCATACCTATATTAAATTGTTTATAGGGTCAATATAAGTAAATAAATATATGATAACCTTTCCACAGGAGCAGCTTTTTCATATTTATCACACATTTTGTTATTTTCCCCATACGTACATGACAGGTGAAAATATTACAAAATTTAAAAAATTGTTATCATAATGAAACTTCCCCAGTTGATTACTTACATGAAGACAATGATTTATTGTATTACAAGTTTTCTGAAATTGTATATTTAAATACGCAAATTAGGCATTTAGTCCATGAGCCAGAGCCCCAAAATTGAGCCAGATATTGAATATTCCCTCGTTAAAAACCTGACTCCAACATCTTAACAAAATTAAATAAGAATGTTGATTCTGGAAAGTTATGCAAATTCGGGCATATTTTTCTAATGCATAATTTGCATATTTAAATATACAATTTCAGAAAACTTGTAATACGATAAATCATTGTCTTCATGTAAGTAATCAACTGGGGATGTTTCATTATCATAACTATTTATAAAATGTTGTCATTTTTTCACCTTTCATGTATACGTATGGGGAGAATAACAAAATGTGTGATAAATATGAAAAAGCTGCTCCTGTGGAAAGGTTATCATATATTATACGTAGCCTGCGAGTTAGTTCTGGCAGCATACACTCGAGAGGTTACATGCATTGCTCATTCTATATGGCTGTTTACAGCGTCATGCAAGATCCTTACGTCATACACAGACGTGGCAATCAGCTGTCCAATTGGGCGGGTATTTAAGTTCTCTTGAATCGGGCATTCCATCCGGTTGTGTTTTTTGATTGATTGATTGATTGATGTAGTTTATTTAGAAAGACATGAGAATAGTACATGACAGTACATAACAGTACATGGAAGTACAAATTCACAATACAAGGTCTACTAAACTGGAAACCCTCATTAAGCATTACGCTTGTTTAAGATGAGAACCCCATGCACACAAATCATGATGAAATATAAGAGGCAGGCAGATATACACACTGCTATACAGAATGTCATACAATCAGCTTTCAGGTTACTGGTATGACGAGAGAAAAAAAAAAAAATATATATATATACAAAAGAGGAAAATGAAGGAGGGGGGAGGGGTAGGTTAAGACTTAGACAGGGGCCATTTTCGAATTGCAGCCTCCTGAAGGTGTATCTTTAGGGCAGTTTTGAAAGTGAGTAGGGTTTTACACTCCTTTAGGTAGGGCATTCCACATTTTTGATGAATAGCATGAGAACGAGTTCATACCCTTAGTTGAGCCAAATCTGGGTTGAACATGATCAGTGGAGCTGCCTCTGGTGTTATGATCATGGACTTCATTAACATTTTTGAAGTATTTTGACAAATACAGGGGGATCCCAATGTTGTGTCTTCTAGCTTGTTGTCATGCAGCGTTTGCTGTTCCTGGCTGGTTGTTTGGTTGTTGCTGGAGCTACTGCTACTTGCTATCATGCTTCCTTGATCAGAAGCTGCTGTTGTTCGCTGGTGTTACTGCTTCATGCTACTTGAATCATGCTTTCTGCTCATAAGCTGCTGTCTATTATAGGCTACTGTGAAGGCCAGGTGTTTGGAGTCGCGTTTGTTATCTACTAAGGCTGCTGTGTTCTTCTCTATGCTGCTGAAAAAAGCTAATATGCTGTTGCTGCTAATGTCATTGTTGAGGCTTCAGTGGTGGTCTGGTGCCGCTGGTTGTTATATGATACTCGTTCTATTACTAAAAGCAAAGCAACTTAAATTGTAGTGAAACTGCTCCTTGCTAATGTTTTCAAAGTCAAGCTGAAAAACAGCGTGTTTTAGCTCAGCCAGCAGAGCTTTCTGTTGTGTCCCTCCGGGCTATGGTGCCTCATCTCATTATTAGCAACATTGGCTGGTTTTCTGTCAAATCGCTTATTAATGGTGGTTTGGCTTATTTCTGGGGAAAAGTTATTTTGGGATCGCTTTCTTATGTGGTTCTGTCATGGTCCCACCCAGATTAATGTGTAAAAAAAATATATATATATATTCCAAATATTCCACTTTTATCATAAGATTTCGAAATAGCAGATCATCTACAAGCTCACTTTAGGCTATTTCAATGGCAATACATATATTAGGATAATGCAGGTTAAATACAAGTATTTTCGTGGTCTAGGTTGGCTGATTTCTCTCTCAAACCGGCATCACTGCACGTATCAGTGATTAGGCGGGTGCAGTTATGAAAAAAAAGCACCTTACCCAAAACAAATTGCAACAAAACGTTTTTCAACAGTTTTTTGTAGTATTAGGTGTCCTTAATAACATACTAAAAGTTTACCAAAGTTTGATCACTGGAAAGGTGTTATTTTCAAGATGGCGTCCATAATGGCCAAAACATCTTTAAAATAACCTAACTCCTTCATTATTTATCCTAGACAAGTACTTTTTGTGTCTAACCCTATGTTTTGGGGGCATAGAAATCCACAGGACTTGTCCAAATTGCAGAGATACATTTAGATAATTGTGAAATCCAATATTTTGTTTTTGACTATTAAAACCCTCTGAAATGTTCACCCGTTTCAACTAGTTATATTTGTTTTACTGGAACAAGGCTTCAAAATATCCTCAAAACACAACAAAACAATAGTCACAATTTTCAGTCATTCAGAAGGTGGCAGAGAAAGAGAATATTGTCAGTTGATATAGTATTGCTTGCAATATTGAAACATTTTGGATAGCTCTGCGGATCAAATGTGAATCAAACTGTCATCTTGTAGACAAAAATTTGAAAAACCTTTTTAGCACATTAGGAAGGCAATTGAGTGTGTAAAGAGGGGTGGCTACGGAGGTTAGTGCAGAGCTGTCAGAACCCATTTCTCTACTGGGTACCTAGGCAGAGGGGAGTATGAGGGTGGGGTTGTGTGAGGAGGTAAAATGGGGTCTGGTGTAGAGTTTAGTGGGCCTAGGGTTCCCCTCAGGTGGGTACAGGGGAGTATGGGGAGTGGGGGTCACTGGATTGCTCCCTGGGCACGTGGAGCACAGAAGAGCAAAGTTATAGGAGCCAAGGAGACCCTGAGCTTCTCCTCTCCCCCATGTCCGAGGTGCAAAACCTTCAACAGTTGGCTCAGACATGTCCCATTAAAGCTATAGTGGGCACTTGGGAGCTCAGGACGAGTGCTCATAGGCAGCTAAAGAGAATTGGGCTTGTCAGCCCCTGATGCACGTTGTGCATCGCGATAGCCAAATTCCAATTTTCAAGTGTCCATCCTCAAGTCCTCCACTCCCGCCTAAGCCCTGCCTCCGAGCGAGGAGGCGAGGAGGCAAGGAGCGTCATTTTGAAGTGACAGCAATTATGACATGTCACACAGTTGGATTGCTGGACTATTCCAGAGCTCGGAGGGTTGTCAATCATGTGGAGGAGGAGAAATTATACGCCACGCATTTCAACGAAGACAGTTCCCCAAACGATACATGAAAGATACACTTGTATCTTGCCAGATTTCACTCCAAGTGGCTTAGGAAGCCTGCGCTCACCTCACGCTGGAGGACAGAGTGAGGAGGAGGCAGAAATGAAGCTTATGCGTTAGGCTGAGAGGAGTATCCCTATGTCGCCTGGCTCACTGGATAGTCCCACTGGTCCCAAGTGGACCTCCATGCTGGCTCCTATGCCCGAGATGGGCACTCGTGAGTGGGCATAGTTAGTGAGGAGGGACCCCCCCCCCCCCCATAGTTGTGGTTGTAAGACCTCCACGTGGTGCATGACTGTGTCAGGCAGTCAGGGGTGTCCCTATGTCTGACTGGCTCACAGGAGAGTCGGTGTCTGGTTGGTGGCTGACCATTAATATTCCCAGGGGCCCCCAGTGACTTATCATTATGGCTCAGAGCGTCCTCTCCCCTCAAATCAATTTTTAAAGTTAAAATTATCCAGAAAAAAAGATCAAAGTTCAAGGTTATTGCCAGCCGTACCAGTCACAAAATAAAAGACATTTGAAATTAATTTTGCACTAAAACCCCACACTACTACTACAATCTCAGGAATAAGATGTCTGTGACAAGCAAATCTGAACCCTAATCCGGCCACACTCCTCTACCACCCCTACCCAAGACAGTAGACACTAAATGTTGTGATAGCTCTGTGCTGACTTACAATGTTTACAAATGTCACAGTACCACCCAGTAATAAAAGCTTCAACAGAATGTGAATGACCAATTCACCAATCCTGGGCATTATGTAGAAAAGGGAGAAATGTCATATATATATATATATATATATATATATATATATATATATATATATATATATATATATATATATGTGCTTATAACCATGCTTATAACCAATTCCTTTATAATTGAACTTGTAATCACTTGACTATAATTTATATATGCTAATTAGATTTCAAGATTACCAAAACATGGGGTTAGGCTCCAACATTACTTGTCTAGGATGAATAATGAAGGAGTAATGGTCTTTTTAAGGAACTGGCGGCGGCCATCTTGAAAATGTTACCTTTCTAGTGGTCCGATTTTGGTAAACTTTTGATATGTTATTAAGTACACCTAATACTACAATAATCCATTGAAAAACCTTTTGTTGCAATTTGTTTTGGGTCAAACCATAACTGCACCCGCCTAGATCAGTTGTTCAGAGCAGAGAGGGAGAGAGAGGACCAATATGCAGTGCATTGCTCAAATCTTATGTTTCATATAATGCACTGGTTAAAAACGATTAATGCACAGTCTGGCCGTCATCTTGAGTGGGATAAGAAAGTACACTTGTGGATGAAGAAGAGCTAGTGTGTGTTCTTGCGCTTCCAAACATGTTGTGATTCACTGATCAACGTCGAGTGCGTTCCCTCCGGGCTATGGGACTGCAAGCATAGACCGCAACTCAGTGCTGGGTTGCCATGTCCGCTTATTATAAGCACAAGTTATAACTAAGTCATTTTTTCTTGATCTCGTTTTAGTGTTGCAGACAGTAGTCTGCGGATTTTACTCGAGTAAAGCAGCATAGTACCAGGTATCTCAGTGAGGAATTAATAATGTTTCAAGTAAATCTACAGTTGGTTAAAATATATATAGGCTATTTATATTAGTGATTCATTCTTTCAGCAGTTTTTCAAATCTAGGAGTCTGCATTCAAATATGCTGCAAAGAGAACTTATGGTTCATGGTGCATAATTTTATACTAAAGTAGACTATAGTGTGCAGTATGGCCATTATATTGTGGTAATATATTTTATGTTGCAGCTAGTATGTGCTAATTGGTGGCTATAGCTATTTCCATCTTAGCCTGGTAAACCCTCCCTCCAGAAATCTCATTTGTATTTTATTTCAGGAGTGAGTCTGGCCTGCAGACCTATATAGCAATTTGGCTGTGGGCTGGAGCTGGGCGGGAGTAATGTAGCTGTGATGTCCAAGTGGCCCTTTGATGTCCAATTAAGCCACTTTAGGCTGCAGTGATTATCACCAGGAGTAATTGGTTTGTCTTTGATGTTAATGAGCAGCTTGTATGAAAGGTGTATTGATTAATGATGTGTGAACCACTCGGGTTCCACCTGATTGGCCTACCTCCGCTGTCAATCACAAAACAATGAGCGAGGACGCTGATTGGAGAGTCCATTTGGTGGACGAGCAAGAAACGCCCAGATAAGCCTTCAGGCCAGACTCACTCCTGAAATCAAATGGAAATGAGAATTCCGGAGGGAGGGGCTTTACCAGGCTATTTCCATCTGATGTAGCCCACATTTTCTGGTAATAATTTGCTCTAAGATATAGTGGAGGCTGGTAAATATTATAATGAAGTAAATTGTGCAAATCAAGTAAGTAATGGGCTATTTTACTGTGTTGGCTGCAGTGCTTGGTTAGATGTAAGCTTTTGGTTACATTCTAAAGTTGCCCCTGTGCTATTGTATTGCAAAGCTAATTAAGCTATTCTTGCTGTCAAGGTGATATACATTTTGCTGCTTACACCTTGGATAAGAGACTGGTAGGTTACAGGGATTTTCTTAAGTAAATCTGGAAACACTTGAAGGAAAACAACTGCTTTCCTTTATCTTTAGCAATAGCAGCCCATCTAAATGGTCTTTGTTATATTAAAGATGGTTTAACACTGCTAATTGCGAAATGCAGTCAGTCCAGCAGAGGGCATTCATGCTCTCAGGGCTTAAAGGAGGGGAACAATTTATGAGGGCACTCATGTCTTATCTTGGGATCAACATATGTTCAGATCCCCGGATGTAATGCATTCTTATAAAAGCGGTTGACAATTGATGTCATGTTGTGTGACAAGCTACAGGAGTAAAGTTATTGCTACCAGATAAATGGTGGGGCTCTTCAGTAGAGTCATGGTTGATGGGCATTTCAAAGGTTCTTGGAATCCAAACTTAGTTCCGTTTTTATTGTTATGAAGTTATTGGATAATGAATGTTATGGTCATTAATTAAGATCTGCTCAGGAGGCAAATATTTAATGTTATGTTCTTTAAAGGGTGGCTTATCATTCTTGGTATTATGGTGGCGTGGTTCTTCTTGCAGTCTTGTAAGCAAGGTTGCAATTTTACAAAGCATGTAATGTAAAGGGACTACTGGATTCAGATTAAATATTGTTGGTACTACTAACTACTATAAGTCGATAATCATTGCTTTCATCTACGTGGAGTCTAATCTAAGTGTATATCAAGAGTTAGTCATGCATCCATCATTTCTGATGTTTTATTTCTATGGAGGGACATTTTATGAATATATCTTAAGTCTCATTGGAAGCTGCTTCAGTATTCTTAGTTAATTAGAAGTCAATCTATGGTTAGATGGGGCAGTCATAGATCTTAGCTGTTAAAACACAGATCTTAGTCTGTTCTCACACAAGCAGCATTATGTTTTATCTGTGGCTCATTTGTTCAACAGGTCATGTCCCATCTTCAGTTTAAGCTTTAATTCAACAGAACAAATCTCAACCATCTGCATATTTTCAGTTGGTGCTCAGATCAACCGTTCTGAATAAAATGGTCTTAGTGCCATGTTCGTCATGTGCGCTAAAATGGGGAGTTCTTTGTTGGCTCAGGATGTAATGAATTCAAGTGTTGTAATAGCTAAATGTAAATGGTAGTTCTGTTATTACCATGCATATCTGGTGGTCGCTGGGTGAAGGTAAGGTGTAGCGTGACTTCAAAGTCATGTTAAGTTTTAAATGTTTCTTTAGTTGGCACTAGAGTTCAGCTGGTTGCTCAAACTTAAAAAAAATAAATAAAAAATAATAATAATAATCGTGGCATCATGGTTGATGCGGTTGGTTTGCATCATGGCTGATGCGGTTGGGTATAGCATCACGGTGATGCAGTTGGCTTGCATAAGAGTTGATGCGGTTGGGGGCATCATGCGGTTGGGGGCATCAACTCTTAACACTTAGGCATGTTAAGTTTATGTAGTAAATTCCTCTATGTGGCTATTAGAGGAATGGTTAAGTGCTGCCTGTGCATGGCAGCTAAGGCCTTTTAGTTCACATAAAGTTAGTATGTCCTAGCCGATCCCAGACGCTGGTCTGTGGTGGATGGGATATCAGCTTGGTCAATTGGTATGGGTTTGAGAATTCACCCCACACATAGTTTTTCCTATCATATAGAATAAGGCTTACGGCAAGCGTAGCCATGGCTTCACATTCAAGTTCACATAGATAAGGCTTACGGCAAGCGTAGCCATGGCTTCACATTCAAGTTCACATAATGTTAGAATATCCTAGCATGATCCAGAATTGCTAGCTGCATATTCGTCACTGTCTCCTGAAGGAGTCTAGTGGGATATCTGTTTGGATGAATCGGTGAGCGTTCACCGTAGGGCGTTCTTGGTTCCGCGTGTTGGGGGTTATGTTAGAATATCCTAGCATGATCCAGAATTGCTAGCTGCATATTCGTCACTGTCTCCTGAAGGAGTTTAGTGGGATATCTGTTTGGATGAATCGGTGAGCGTTCACCGTAGGTCACGCGTGTTGGGGGTTGTTATGTTATGGTATATCTATCTCCCTGCTCTTAATGGTTAATGATGGCGTATGATTGTGCTGAGCAGGGAGAAAAAATATAGCAGAGCCTGAACGCCAAGATAAAATATTACTTCCACACTTGTATTCTCATTCTATTATATTGCTTAAATATATTCGGTCTATAATATTGGTTCAATCTATTCGTGAGTTATCTGACAGAAATTATACGTAGCCTGCGAGTTAGTTCTGGCAGCATACACTCGAGAGGTTACATGCATTGCTCATTCTATATGGCTGTTTACAGCGTCATGCAAGATCCTTACGTCATACACAGACGTGGCAATCAGCTGTCCAATTGGGCGGGTATTTAAGTTCTCTTGAATCGGGCATTCCATCCGGTTGTGTCTTCTAGCTTGTTGTCATGCAGCGTTTGCTCCCACCACCACCCCAGCACCACCAGTGGGCTCTGCTATTAGTTTGTTCCCCATGGGGGGTTGTTATGTTATGGTATATCTATCTCCCTGCTCTTAATGGTTAATGATGGCGTATGATTGTGCTGAGCAGGGAGAAAAAATATAGCAGAGCCTGAACGCCAAGATAAAATATTACTTCCACACTTGTATTCTCATTCTATTATATTGCTTAAATATATTCGGTCTATAATATTGGTTCAATCTATTCGTGAGTTATCTGACAGAAATGTATTTACTTATATTAACCCTACAAACAATTTAATATAGGTATGGTTTTTCCCACTCTTTCGAGGCTCATGGACTAATACAGAGAAATAGAGAATTATTTAATGTCAATCATTAGCGTCCTGTCTCGGTCTCGCGCATATATCACGGGAGCCTTTCACGTTTTCGTGAGACGTTTGGAATAAAAACTAATTTATGTATTGGGTCGGGATCACATCGTGGTGAAATATCTTACAATGAGTGAACCCCTGCATGTCGCCGACCAATCAATCGTGCGAGAACCACAAAGATATATGTGGCCCGATTTCAAGAGAGAAACTTGTGAAATGTTTAACGATCTGTCGAGCAGCACCTCGCCGAGGAACGCCCGATCTTGATTGAGATCGGTGGTTTTGTCGCCGATCACCAAAAAAGATCCCCGACAGTGAAATCGGGCCAAATATCGTACAGTGTGTAGGGGTCTTTAAGCAGGTAGAAGTTTGAAGCTTTTAACACCTCTCCCTGCCGTGGACAATAGATATTTAACTCCACCCCTAACGACTCCCTTAACCACTCTATTAACTGTAATTTGCCGTCAACCCTTTTAGAAACACAATTTACAGGACTGACATGGTCAAATTGCTAAATGTACAGTCTTGATGAGGCTGAGGCTGTGGTTCTTTTTTAATAATACATTTCTATATATTACTTGTGTTTCTTATTACCTACCCAAACATTAAAGAGAGTCCTGTACAAGTCATGTACAGGACAACTTACTTATTTATTGTAGTGTACAAGTCAAAGCTGATAAAAAACATCTCTCTCTCTCTCTCTCTCTCTCTCTCTCTCTCTCTCTCTGTGCTGTAGTGTAGAGCTCTTTGAGGCTGAGTTGACTGTTATCCATTGCATACGTTTTATAGGTGCACATTTGAACCTTTTATAAAACATGCAAGTGAGTTAGAGGACACTACTTGTTTCTAATATGTGTGCTTATATTGTCTCATTATACTATGCCCTCTTGTGCTTTAAGGGTCTGCAAATCAACAAACCTGAGTGACTCCAGTTGAATTTGTCTTGGAAGGGGTACAGTAGAGTCTCGCAGTATGGCGTCAGCTACAGCAGAATATGGTGAGTCCACCAGATCCTTTCAATCATGAATGTGAATTAGATATACCCATGGTATCTGGGGGTACATATGGGGTACATCGGGTAGATGAGGTACATGGGGTACCTGAGGGGCTCCGTGTTTCCCCATAGGATCCCACTCTAACAGACCGCCAGGTCATTAAGGGGCTGTTCCACTAACCTTATCCGAGAGACGGGCCTTTATTTTCCCATAAACGTGCTGGCCAGAGTCTCTCTGTTTTTATGTAGGTTTTGCCCAGAGAGGGGAGTGGGGAACAGCTAAGCACCTCCTGAGGTCTGTTGATTGGTAACCTAATCAACCTATATGGGAGACACTGAGCCTCCCATATAGGTACCCCATGTACCTCTGGTACGTGCATGTGAAAAGGTGTCACGTGATTATTGATTACGGAAGCACAGCAGCAGAAATCGGCTGGGGAGCGGCCACGCTCTGCAGCAATAATGGTATCCTAGGCCTCGAGAAAATGGCAGCGAGCCAAATAACAGCTGGAGACCTGGTCTCAAAAAGTAAAACAACAGCCCCAATATGGGATCACTTTGGATTCATAGCCAACGAAAATGGAGACCCAGAAAACCTACACAAGCCGATATGCAAGCTGTGCTTGAAAAAAGTTGCGGCTGCCGACGGTAATACGTCAAACCTAAAAAATCACCTTCAAAAGAACCACCCGCTAACCTACTCGAGGATGGCTCCAACTCAAGTGGGCACACAGCGACCTGTAGCTGGAGGACAGCCAGGAATCGTATCTGCCTTTGCTAAATGCACAAAATATAGCAAGGACAGTGCGGGGTGGAAGTCACGCACCGCAGCTGTAACCAACTACTTAGCGAGGGGAATGGTGTCATTCAACACTGTGGAAAAAAAAGAGTTCAAAGACATGCTGAGCAAATTGGATCCACAGTATGAGCTGCCAGATAGAAGGTATTTCTCAAAGACGGCCATACCTGCCTTATACAATAAAGTTAGAGAGGACGTGCAGGTACTGGCGTCGGCATCTGACTTTTATTCACTGACAACCGACATGTGGTCAGCTCGTAACATGACACCATATATGTCGCTGACATTCCATACCATCACACCGGAATGGACACTGGAATCTAAATGCCTCCAAACTAGCTTTTTCCCTGACCAACACACCGCTGACAATCTTGCAACTGCCCTGGAAGGTGCACTTGTAAACTGGGGCTTAGATGCAAAACAACTCGTGGCAATAACCACAGACAATGCCAGCAACAGAAAATCTGCCATCGAGAAACTTGAATGGCAATGGTTGAACTGTTTCGGCCATAACTTAAACCTCGCAGTCACCAACTCAGTGTCACAACATAAGAGGATAGTGGACCGCGCGATTGGAGTTTGTCATTGCATCACTACTGCGTTCTCTCACAGCTGGCGTAGACAGCAGGAGCTACACAAGAAACAAAAGGAGCTGAACCTACCAGATCATCGTCTCATAACGGTAAGATATAGTGCTAAATATGTTATTTATTTGGCATATTAATGATTAAATATATTCTATTCTCATTTAACTTATTTAATGGCCAATAAATTAATTATGCCTTGCGTAGGCCGACAAACGTGTGCTTTCCTTTTATTATTTTCGTGTTTTATAATGTTCTCGTGTATTTTTTTAATTACTTTTAGGAGTGTGTGACCCGCTGGGGTTCCCGACAAGCAATGATCGACCGTATCCTGGAACAGGCACCAGCAATTCGAGCAGTACTGGCAGCGGACAAAACATCCAAGGTGAAATTCACGTGGAGTGACGAGGATGTTTTGAAATCTATAAATGCTGCTCTCAAACCTGTTGCTGAGTTCACAGACGTATGTCACAAGCTCCTGTATCCTACCCCTGTTAAACTTGTGCCGAGATGATGTGCTGCATGTCACAGAAGATGATGTCACACTAACGAAGGACATCAAGTTGGGAATTGTTGACAGGCTAAATGACAAATATGTCTCGGACAAGGCTCAGAAACTGCTGCGCAAGTGCACCATTCTCGACCCTCGCTACAGGGATCGGTATGGGGGAGGGGCAGTTCAACTTGGTTTAGATGATACGAAAGCTGATCTACAGGCGGAGATGGTCGCATTGGCAGGGAGGGAAGTCAGGGAACGTCCTCCAGTGGCTACGGAGGAAGATGAGGAGACAGAGCGTGGCGTTGCTGCTGCACCGCGAAAAAAGATCTCGCTGGGTAGTCTGCTCCAGCGAAGACCTGTTGCAGCCGACCAGCCTGCTGCGACCCCAGAGCAAAAGGCAAAAGAAGAGCTGGCTAACTACTTGAGAGAACCCGTCCTAGACGGGGATGAAGATCCCCTTATGTGGTGGAAACGCAATGCAGACCGTTTTCCACAATTGTCGATCGTTGCCAAGAAATATAGTGTGTTTGTGCCACAAGCACGGCCTCTGAACGAGTCTTCAGCACAGCTGGTAACATAGTGTGCACGAAATCTCCTTAAACCAGAAAAAGTTGACATGCTAGTGTTTTTGGCTAAAAACCTAGAGTAGGTTGCCGCTATCTTTCTGAATAATGGCTATGAAGAGCAATTGATTTTTGTGTACACAACGTTTATTTAGAAAGAGAGACTTTCATTTTCGTTTAACTTAGGTTTTATTATTTTAATTTGAAGAATGTTCAATGTTATGCTGCTGCAGCCTGCAGCTACTTGCACTGCTTAATAAAGTCACCTTGTTATAAAGCCTGTTGGGCTAAGTAAGTATGCGCTGCTACTTAACGTGCACAATCTGCACATGCACATAGGCAATAGCCTACAATGTTATATTGTTTACAAACTTCAGAGTTGTTACAAAGTTTGCACTGAACTTAAAGTTACCTTTGGTATTAAGCCTACAGTTAGGCTAAAAACGTGCACTTTGTAAAATATTCGTGTTCATTTTTTGTTAAAATATTATTATTTCTTTATTAAATACTTTATTAACAGTTTACATATTGTACACAAAAAGCCCTAGGGGCTTGTTTCTTGGTATTGTTGAAATGTTTATTGTTGTTGTACTTGTAGGTAAAACATTATACCTAATAGCCTAAGTGGCAATAAAATGTTTTGTATCCGATGTTCTGTCTAGGCCAGGCATCAATACCTTTGTACTTCTACTCAAGTAAATTAGTTCAGGACTTTTACTTGTAACAAAGTATTTCTACATTGCAGTAATGATACTTTTACTTAAGTAAAAAATGTGAATACTTTTCCCAGTGCCTGGAGTCCGTCAATAAAGTGCAGTTGTTTCTCCCTATAAGAATCTGTTTATTTCTTTAAATGCACTGAAAGAAAACTAACTGCTTTAATTTTGATCCTTTAGCAATAGCAGCCTGTCTAAATGGTAATTTAATGTTGTCAAATGTTGGTTTGGAAACGTAACGTTGCTTTGTTTGAATGGGTCGACATTAACGTTCATTAAATGGACAATTATGCGTTCATTTTAGAGTGTGGTAATTATAATGCAATCAGAGACCGCTAATCTGCTATTACAGTCTGTCGCCACCAAATGTCTCCTTTCCCCAATACCACTGTTATTGGGGAAAGGGATTTTTCTGGTGGCAACAGACTGTAATAGCAGTCTCTGTTTGCATTAATTTAACAGCCTGTCATATCAGACCAGGTTACGCGGCCGCTGGCCACTTAAAATTAATTAAACGGTAAAACCGAATACCGTGGTTTTTCGGGGGGCATAAACCGTGGTTTAAAAAATTGGAAACCGCACAACCACGACAAAGGCTTTTGTGCACTGCGTAAAAGTGAAAGATGGAGTCTGTCACAGTGGCAACCCGTGCCCTATAGACATTAATGAGGAACTTTACATCAGGGACGCTGGAAGTCATTTATGCCAGGGGGGGCTGGGCTTGGCGGGGGACTCCGCGATTTTTTTTCACATGTGTCCCGCGATTTCTTTCACATTTTTCACCTTTTTTCACCTTTTTCAACAAATATTTTATTCCCCAAAGTTAAATACATCATTGTTTTAATATATAAGTGTGTATATAGACTTTTAAAATGATATATATTTGTTTAATAAAAAAAATAAAAAAATTCAATTTTTTTTCTTTCTCTTCCCCACCACCAGGGGTGCTGCAGCACCCTCAGCACCCCACTTCCCGCGTCCCTGCTTTACATGCCCAACTGCTTCCCAATGCATTTACCAGCAAGCCGGCTGGGAACAGTATTTACTAGTGTTGTATTGCATGTGCCATATGGATATATCTGAAGACATTCTAACACTCAGTGACTAAAAGGGTTTTTAAATGTTTATTGATTGACACTGTGTGGCAAGTTGAATTGTTGGGGGGGGGTCTGTCTCTCCTCTGCAGTGCTGGCAATCCTGTTGATTGGAATGGGCCAAGCACTGTAGAGGAGGAGGGGTGTGTGTTTATGTTGGTATTATATTTTGTCTTTAGTTAATAATTGGTGAATGAATTGGCGCCTGGGAAACATTGTATTGAACATATTTTACTTACTTCATTATGACATAATTGTGTAAAATATCTCATGGGCCTTAGTTAGCCTTGTTTGAGTATATAGTTACCAATTAGTAATCATGTGATGGTTTGCCTCACCTGCTTAAAAGGCATGCTACAGGTGAGGGTACAAGTTCAGTTTGGCTTGAAGCTAGCCATGACATCCAGGGGAGAGCTACCAGGGCCTTTGTTGAAGGGTTTCCTTGTTATAGTTTCTTAAGTTCCTGGTTTGTTTCATTTATTTAGCTGTCAAGTGTGTATTCCTAAATTTTGTTATTTGGAGCTTTGTTGTGGCCAGTCTTAATTATTTTGAATTATTTTTGCCCGGGCCTGCACTGTGAATAATTGTGCACATTCTGAGGTAAATAAAATGCAAAAACCTGCATTGGTGGACTCGTCAACTTTTTGGAGCCTTTTCACAGAGTCACTCCTGTAACTCCCCTAAACTGTCAAAGCAGACGTGACAAAAGAATTGGATCGCTTACAGACACCCAGTGTTATTGAAAAGATTGATGCATCTGCGTAGTTGTAGTGACAAAGAAGAAAACAGGCAGCATTCGAATGTGTGTTGATCTACGTGAGCCCAAGAAGGCCATTGTCATTGACTTTTACCCTCTTCCTCACATGGAAGACCTGTTTTCTGAACTACGGTATTCTCCACAATATTCCTCGCCAATGCATATTACCAAGTGCCTCTCCACGAAGACAGCCGTGATTTGACAGCATTAATTAAGCACAAGGGCTTATTCAGATTCTGCCGTGTCCCATACAGACTGGCACCGGCTCCTTCTGCTTTTCAAAAAAAAGTTGGCAACAATTCTGAAAGGCATGCCTACTTGGAGTTGGAAGACTTGATAATTCATGGGAAAGATGTCGAATCCCACAACCGCCATCTGAGAGCAGTTCTTGCAGCCCTAAAAGATGCAGGCCTACAACTGATCAAAGACAAGTGCCACTTCAACCAGAAAAGTCTCAGTTTCATTCGGGAACGTCATTACTGCTGAGGGACTGTGGCCCGATTTAACATTGTCATTGTTCAATGTTCTGGAAAACAATTTGATAAGAATGTGCCAGTGAATACTTGTGTTGAATGGATATTTCGCGATTTGGTTTGAATTTATTTAGCTAGCATCAGTTAGACAATGTTCCATATTTCATATATATAATGTTGTTACATTGTCATTGGCCGGGTTTCCCAAAGAGATTCTGTGTAGGGACTGCGTGCGAGCTGCTGCGGTGGTTCATGCTCTTTGCATGAACCCCACGTTTACAAATTGTATACTCTCACGGATGATCTGATCATCTGATACAAATATTTTACTAAAGGTTCACTAAAGGTAGATAGATGATGCTGAGCCAAACGTGTTTCTTTAATTTCGAAGTTTTATAGTTAAACGTTATGATGAAAGTCCCCACTCCCCTCACAAAGTGACAGCTGTTGCGCTCGCCATGTTTATGAATGTTTAAAAATCTTTTGAAAATAGCAGATCTACAAGCTCACAACACATCACAAGCTTGTAGATCTGCTATTTTCAAAAGATTTTAATACATATTAAACTTGGGAAATGGGACATTCTGCATAATTAGTACTTTTACTTTTGGTATTTTAAGTATATTTAATTTACTTGCATAATGGGGACACTTTAGTGATTTCATATACATTTACCTTGCAGATGTCACCTCACCGCTGTAATTTCATTCATAAATATATTATTCAAACGTTGTGTATATATATATATATATATATATATATATATATATATATATATATATATATATATATGATGCGTGTTTGTGTGGGATTTTTATCGATCCATTTCACTGTATATATTTTCGCAGAGGGTGTTTAAACTGCTGTGTAGTGTAGGACAGCACTACGTAGGTTACGTAGGCTTCGCCCAGGAAGTCTTACGTGTTTAGGCAGACATGTAACGCCGTGCACTTGAGAACCTACGACGGTGGTGTTTCCCGAAGCCAGTTTAGATAGCACGTAAGGCACAACCAGCTGCTACTAATGAAGATAGTGCGTAGTGGGGTTGCTACTGCGCAGCTGCGTGGAGGCTCTTACGCAGCTTCCTAGGCTACGCACGACCTGAAATCGCTTTGGGAAACCCGGCCATTGTCACCAAGCACAGATGTTTCGCGTTCTGAAGCTAATTGAATTTAGTGATGTTATACTCTTAAAAAAGGGGGAAGATGTGGTATACTATTTGTGGTCTGGAGAACAATCAGATGCACTGCAGTGATTTAGACTAGGGGGCTCTAATGAGTAAAGGTGTATTGTATTGGAGAAGAGTAAGAAAGAGGAAGTAAAGTTGTGAACACATGGTATGAAGCTGCCTTGTCTACGTGTGCTTTATTCTGTACGAAAATACAATTTCATTGTCCATATATCATGCAGCTCAAAGATAGAATGTTGATGAAATTGACAGTATTTATTTGTTAATAATGTAAACCTTATCCATCTTAAAGGATATTATGTATTGATTATCTGAAAAAAAATATTGATCTGTTTCAACAGAGCCAGAGGATGTGAGACCCCGGAATCGTGCTGAGAGCCAAGAAATTTTAAAACCTAATAGTAAGTAAAACGGCACTGAAAGTGACACAACTGTGGAGATGGAACAACTTAAACACCATACCTGCTAACATTAGACTGGTAACATTAGACGAGCTGAGAGCTTACCACTTGTGCTCACAGTTTATTCAGAAGGAATTTATCAGCTCTATTATATGGTGTTTTTCCTCCCATCTGAACCAAATCTGGTTACACCATTACATATTTTATTAATTCAGAATTATTGTGTTTCAGTGTCTGACATGAGAGTTGTTCTGCTGGGAAATAACTCGCCTCAAAAGAGTAAAGTAGGGAATATTATACTGGGAAGAGAAGCGTTTGATACTCAGTATAATCAATCCCACTGTGAGAGAGCCAGAGGACGCATACAGAGGAGAGACATAACTGTTATCAACACCCCAGACCTGCTACAGCCCAACAACACTGATGAGAAACTTGCAGAAGAAATTAGAAGCTGTGTGAGGTTGTCCGCACCTGGACCTCATGCATTCCTGCTGGTGCTGCAACCCGAAGACTTCTCTGAGGAGGAAGGACACAGGTTGCATGAAATCCTCGAAAACATCAGCAAGGACTCATTCGATCACTCAACAGTGTTAGTTTTAACACCCAGAGATGGCAGTGCAGGTGACATGGCAAGCCTGGCACTATCTGAAACAGTTAAAAAATGTAGGAACAGGCAAATACATCAGGTGGATCTTGACCAACCTAAATTGCTAGAGTTGTTTGACCAAATGGGGAAGCAGAACGACAGAAGACACATCGTCTGTGATAAAGAGGAAACACCCATGGCAGACATCAAAGGATCATGGAGTACTAAGTTATCTGGCTTAACTTCAAGAATAAAAGTTTTCGGTAAGTATACCAGCACAGTATTGTTTTTCTCTTCTGTGGTTAAGAAGGAATTAATTTAATACGTTTTTTTTTTGTGCTTCAATACAGGACCACATCCCACCAGCTCAGTATTCTCAAACACTAACAGCCAAGGTCAGTAATCTCAAAATATTGATCTTCAAATGTTGATATGATTTGTGTATTCTATTAAAATAGGCTTAGTTTTAGAATAAATTAATTCATACATTATTTATTAATACAACTCTATACAAGTATAATGAGATTACTATGATATCCACCATTTAACATAATAAAATATGCCAGGGATAATCAATAGGGAGCAGGTCATTATTGAGAAATAATCCCCGAGGGTGATTAGACCCCGATGTGAAGCGGAGGGGTCTTTATCACCCCGAAGCGTTTTATTTCTCAATAATGACCTGCTCCCCATTATCACGCTTATTACACGGCTACTTACATTTTTGTTTTATTGACCCAAAATTAACAACATACGATTTGATTGATTTTAAAAGGATTTCCTTGCTTGTGGAAGTAGTCCATTAATTTATGCCAGGTGTGTCCAGTGCAACAACCGGCAAATGTTGATTAAATAGAATAAATATTTGGTTAATGCATTGTCTATGTCTCGCTACAAATTCTTGAATGTACTGTTTATCTGTATATGGTTGCAATCTTGAATATGGCAAAAATGAAGTAACGCAGATTATGAACCGCAGGTGCTTAGACAGCGGTCTGTTATTGAGTTCAGCGGCCATTATTCAAAATGATTGACCAATCAGAATCAAGCACCAAGCCATGTAATAAAATGTTTTGTTGCACCTAAACTTCCACTAACTTCAAACAGGACAAAAATGTTATGAAACTCATTGAAGTGAATCTTTTTTATTTCAACAGAAGCTGCACTAAGAATTGTGCTGCTGTTCGGGAATGTCAAAGAACAGAAGAAGCTGTGTGACTTCATTATAGGGAAAGAGGGTCATTCAAAGAAAGACAAACCGGCCATGACAGCCAATTTAACAAGGAAGACAATTAAAGTGGTGCAGACACCAGATATCACCACCTTAACAATTAACACCTTGCAGGATGAGATGAAAAAGTGGATGTCTCTTTGCCCCCCTGGGCCAAATGTATTCACGATGATCTTGAATCCATCTGACTTCACAGACGACAACAGATGCAAACTGATGTTCATAATGAACGTGATCAGCCCAGATGCCATGAAGCTCTCTTTGGTAATCACACCAAACCATGTAACAAACAAGGCCCATCCTCTGTTTCACTTCATCAAAGAATGTGGAGGAGGGCATCATACAAACCATTGTATGGATGACAATGGCCATATGTTCCTAATGAGAAAGTTAGAGGATATGGTAAAGGAGAACAGAGGAAAATATTTCATTTATGATGAAGGGACAGTTTCTGTGAATTCCAACCCGACATTGAACATTGTTCTTTGTGGAAGGCGTGGAGCTGGGAAGACTGCAGCAGCAGAAGCCATTCTGGGAAACAGAAAATTTGGCCCACCTGCCAGCCCTACAAAGTGTGTGAGGACACAGGCGGATGTGTGTGGGCGTCGAGTAACTCTGGTGGAGCTGCCTGCCTTGCATGGAACTTCTCAGGAGGAAGTGGTGAACCACACATTAAGTTGTATCTCACTCTGTGATACTGATGGCATCCATGCCTTCCTTCTGGTTGTTCCCGTGGGTCCTCTCACTGAAGAAGACAAGACAGAGCTACAGACCATCCAGGACGTATTCAGCTCTCGAGTGAATGATTTTCTCACGATTCTGTTCACCGAAGAGTCGGACCCTTCTGCACTGGCTGTTTCAAGCTTTCTCACGGGAAACAAGAACATCCAAGACCTCTGCAGAAGCTGTGGAAACCGATACTTTGTCCTGAATGTTAAGGACAATCAGCAAATCTCTGCGCTGTTGGATAATGTGGAAAAGATCAAAGCTGTTGGTCCCATATGCTTCACAATGGACACGTTTGTCAGGGCACAGATGGACAAAGTTCAACAACTTCTAGCTGAAAGTCAGGAAGGTATGTATTTGTTAGAAGTTGATCTTCTAAATCCTAAAAAGTACAGTCGTGATTCACTTACATCTGTGCTGGGGCTGCCCCTTCATATTTTTTTATTATTCCCAAATAATAATGTATATAGACATATTTAAATTCACTGCCTTTGAGCAACTAAACAAAAAAAGTTGTTCCGCAGTGCCTAAGAACGCACAACCGGGCATTATTTTGCTCTCGTATAACAAAACATAGAGTAGCACAGTGGAAGGCAAACAAAAGCTGTACGTTATCTAAGATGCAGATCAACAAATGAGTCCTGCCTTTAGGCTGCTTTTAATTTAGATATGATCTTTTGTCAGTTGATTACCAAATGACATTGTAAACTGTCATGAAGTGCTGTAAGGATAAAGTAAATTGTTGCATATAGTATATCAGTACATAATTCAAGACACGAAGACAGGAATTGAAAATGTCCAAACAATACCATGCCCTGACTACTTATTATGCACTGGTAAATCTGTGCAGCTATTTTCAGCAGACAAGACCACTGCACAGAACATATGACACAGAAATATGAAACTAATTGAGGGGTTTGTTCATTTTGCAGGTGATGATGAATGGTGTAAAGAGTGCATCAGGATTGTGCTAATAGGGAAGACTGGCAGTGGAAAGAGTTCATCAGGAAACACCATTTTGGGCGAAGAACATTTTTTGTCCAAGTCAAGTGCAAAATCTATCACTAAGTTTTGCCAGAAAGCCTACGGCAAAGTCGATGGTCATCCTGTTGTCGTGGTTGATACCCCTGGTCTGTTTGATACAACCCTATCCCATCAAGATGTGGTAGAGGAGATGCTGAAATGCATTGGTCTTCTGTCCCCAGGACCTCATGTCCTGCTGCTGGTGTTGGCTATAGGGCGACTCACACTAGAGGAACACGAGACATTGAAGTTAATCCAGAGATCATTTGGGAACAAAGCAAAAGAGTTCACTATGATTCTTTTCACAAGAGGAGATTCACTAGAGCGTGACAAGCAGTCAATTGACGACTACATTGAGGACAGTTGTGATGACTCATTCAAGAAACTAATCACTGACTGTGGGAAAAGATACCATGTCTTCAACAACTATGATCAGAACAACCACAATCAAGTCAATGAGCTGTTGGCAAAAGTCAGAAGCATGGTGAAGAAAAATGGTGGAGGCTGTTACACCACAGAGATATTCCAAGAGGCAGAGGAAGCCATACGGCAAGAGGTGAAGAATATTTTGAAGGACAAGGAAGAGGAGATTCAGAAAGAGAGAGAACACATAGCAAGAAAGCATGAAGAAGAGATGCAGGAATTGATGAGACGAGTGGAAGAGCAGAAGTCTGAAAATGAACGAGAGAGAAAATGTAGGGAAATCCAACTCAAGGAAAAGGATGACCATATTAAACAAGAGAGAATGGACAGAGATAAAGAGCAGAGAGCCAGGGATCAGCAATACAAGGTGAAGAAGGCAGAGGAGCAAAAACAACAGCAGGAACGGGAAGAAACAATTTTAGCCATGGAATGCAAAATTAAATCAGAATTGCGAGAGAAGGTGAAAGTTGACAGGAAGCTGCAGAACTACAGACAACAGATGACAAAAGAACGAGAAGCTTGGGAGATGGAGAAAAAACTGTGGTGGGACAAAAGCTACCAGGAGGATGAACAGAGGCGAAAGGAAGAGCAATCAAAATTTGGAAAGCTGCACGACGACTATAAACAGGCGATGGACCATGATGCCAAGAAAAGAAAGGATGAGGATTGCATTAGGAGAGAGCAGGAGGATAAGGAACGGAAAGAGTTAGAGGAGAACTACAAGAAAAAACTGGCGGACATGCAGATAAAATACGAAGAGGAAGCCAGGAAGCAAGCTGAAGAATTCAATGAGTTCAGAAGGAAATACGCCAAGGACTTTACTGCTTTGATAGAGCAGCATGACGAGGAGTTGAAGGACCTCAGGAGGCAGCACGATACACAAATCAAAGAGCAAGCACAGGTCAAGGACCAAGACTATAGCCTGCTCAATAGCCTCTCTGTCCACAAACAAAATTTGCTAAAAGAAGATATAAAGACTTTGAAGGAAAGACATGACGCAGAAATTAATGCATTGAGAAATAGACACTCTGGTCGGTGGTGCTCGCTCCTCTGATAATGGGACCTGATAATGACTTCTCTGTGTAATGTAAATACTGTATTTAGATGTTTTTTTATATATGCCTCAGATGGCATGTTGTTTTGGTGTAGGAAAGGTGATGTTATAAATATATCTTCTAACTTCATTAACATCGGCAAGGGGGTTAAAGATCCACTAAGGGAAGAAAAGGTGCTTGAGAGAGCAGAGACAAGGACCTCTCATTTACCAGTACTTCTTAAGAAGCAACCAGTTAAATCAGTCGAATGAAGCACAGCAACGGGACACAAACCAAAGTTCATAGAGCATCAACATCTCTGTCACGAGGAGGGTAACACAAGCACAGAAATGCCGGTGGACAAACTCACCCAACCACTGAGACCTCCAAAGGAGGAAAAGATCAAAGGGCACAGACTGAGGGCCCTATTTTGTGTGTCTTAAATACCAGGTCTTATGACTTTACTTAAGACCTGGAGGCGTAGCCAATACTGTTTTGGCTGTTTTGAGTGGCCGAACAGCATTCTGGACTCACATGGATGGGGAAACCCAGAAGAGCTGTACAGGAGCCAGTTATTTGAAGTCATCGACCTGCTGACAGCTGAACTTCACAGGAGGTTTGACCAGCCGACGCTGCATCTCCTGTCTCACATCGAAAAAGTCCTGCTCACTGCTGTCAATAGGTGTGTACAGTTTTTCATGTAGCCTAGTTGATAGATTAATATATATATATATATATATATATATATATATATATATATATATATATATATATATATATATACATATATATATATATATATACATATACATATACATATACATATATATATATATATATATATATATATATATATATATATATACATACATACACGTGTATTAGGCCTTAGGCGTGGTGTTATTGGCAATATTACAACTGACGATGTATCTTTGATCATATAATGAAGAATATTATTGTTTTAACAGCTCTGAACCTGGTCCAATCCCTCATGATGTCGCTGTCCACTGCACTGAAGACATGGACATGACACGGCTCTCTACACAGCTGTCAATGCTCCCAGAACTGTTGACAGACCACATCAGGAGGAATGCAGCATGCCCGATCACAAAAGCAACAAAGATCACTACAATCGTTGATGTGCTGTCAGAAGCAGGAGTTACAGCAGGCGCTTATAGCGAGTTGAACAAGCTACTGTGTCTCTATCTAACAGTGCCGATGACCAATGCCACTGCTGAGAGGAGTTTCTCAACCCTCCGTCGCCTAAAAACTTACCTTCGTTCAAGGATGACCGAAAAACGCCTGAACCATGTGATTTTCTTGAACATCCACAAAGACTTGACTGATGCCTTGGATCTTAATGAAGTGCTGACAAGCTTCTGTTTTGGGCATGACAGTCGCACACGATACTTTGGGAAATGTTGATGAAACTATGGCTGCTATTTTGGTGCTGTTTTGTTCAGTTATGTATATATCTATCCAATATCTTCATTGTTTATTCTGACTTCCATCTGCCTTCCTTTTTCCTAAATAAAAAGCTGTTTATTTAAATGCAATGTTTCTTGAGTTCTTCTAACTTTAACTATAGAGTATGCTTGAATTTCCCTGTCAGATCATTACTTAATTCATTCAAACTTTTAGATTTATTTTCTCAGAAATACATTGCGGGCAGAGCCCTCATTTTCAATGATGCCGAGATTACAGAAGGCATAATACAACAGTAAATAATATTGAAATAAGGACAGCAGGATAAAATAAGTTATGTATTGTGAAAACAACATTTATTGTCTCCGCCAGGCCGAAAGGCATGGCGAGAGAGTATGTTTTAGCGTCCGTCCGTCCGTCCGTCCGTTTGTGTGTGTGTGTGTCCTGTCCGTGTGTTACCAGCTAATCTCCGGCACCGTTGGCCCGGTCGCTGCGAAACTGTGCACACACACTCCCTGGATGCCAATTCAGAACCTCTGCCTCAAATTTTTCACATGGGCCTGTTATAGCGCCACCTGGAGGCCGATTTGTGCAAAACCCATTTTTTTATATTACTCCTACAGATTTTATCCAAACGTCATGCGAATCGGTACACAGTATCTCTATCGTCATGTGATCAACACGGATATGTCCGATTTCCCATATTACATCCTCATTGGCTAAGGTTGGCTTCCAAAATGTGCAGGATTGGTGTGTTTTAAACAAAATGCCTCAAATCATGAACGCAGCTTGTGATTTCCGTGAAATTTCACAAACACATTCCCACTAGGCCAAGGAAGAAATGCCACCCTTTTTCACATTGGCCTGTTATAGCGCCACCAGCAGGTCTAATTTAGCAAAACACATTTTTGGAACAGAATGCCTCAAATCATGAATGCAGTGTCCGATTGCCGTGAAAGGCCTAAGAAGAAATGCCACCCTTTTCACATTGGTCTATTATAGCGCCACCAGGAGGCCACAATAACGTACCTGACCTGGCGGAGACCTGTGCTCCGAGGAGTGTTGACTTTGCATTTCCCTTGCGCAGAGCTACGTCGCAGCCCATGGAACACATTAAGAAGTGCTATATCAGATGTCCTTGTCCTCACAATAAAACCATAGGATTAATATTAAACATTGGTGAAGTTCCCCTACATGGCCATGAACATACTACATAAAAAAGACTGAGTCATGGTAATAATCTCTTGTAGCCTACTGATGTCTTTGAATGAAGTTAAATACAAAATGACTCATTATTTCATCATAATTGAACTGTAATGTAAGTTCCATAAAAAAAAACCATCAGCCTCATGGTGGCGCTATAACAGGCCAATTTGCGTTTTTAACTATAACTGCACCGATTTGCATGAAACTTTACCACCAGGAGGCCAACTTATGTAAAACACACAAATCGGTACACATGATCTCTATAGTCATGTGATCAAGACGGATCTGTTAGATCATTTTTCATATTCCATCCTGATTGGTTAAGATTGACATCTAAAGTTTTCAGGAGTGGCCTACGTTGAGGAACAAATGCCACCCATTTCACATTTTCCTAATATAGCGCCACCAGGAGGCCGATGTTTTTTTTTATATTACTCCTACAAATTTTGTCCAAACATACTGTAATGCAAATCGGTACACATTATCTCTATAGTCAAGTGAGGAAGATGGTTCCGTCCGATTTTTCATATTTCATAAAGATTGGCGAATTCCGAACATTGCTGGCCCACAACAACCTACCTGAGCTGGCGGAGCCGAGGAGCACTTTTTCTAGTTAATGTTAAATTCAATTATTTAACCAGAGCTTAAACAAAGGTTCAAGGTTTATTAATGTCCCAAAAGGGCAAATAAGTTTACAGCAATTGTACAGCAACAACAATTGTCATCTAACGCATTAAAATGTTTAAGTCTAAAGTCTGAGGTGTCCATAGTCCATTTGGTTACATGTGTTTGCTATTTACGGAATGTGAGTGTCATGACATCACCACTTGGCCATGCCCACCATGACGTCATCACGGTCCCCCCACTATTTAACTCCTTCGTCGTGCCTGACGGGCTCTGCCCCCTGCGTGCCGCACTGAGGTCTGCGTTCCTCTTAAATCAAGGTACCGGTATATGGAAAGAACAAGAAGGTAGGGTCATCTACGTCATTTTCGCTATCATGCAATTCCAGCCGGCAGATTAGTCGCACCATGGAGCCAGACTGCAGCCTTGAGTTTGGTGGAATGCATTGAGTTAATGTGGGCCCGGTGGATCAGTAACCTGACTCTGCCAGATGGAAAAAGCTTGTGTCACACATTTGTTTCACAGGCTGTATTGTGAAGTCAATACCGCCCCCATCTGGTGGAGTCAGGTTAGTGGATCAGCTCATGAACAAAATATATTTCTGAATGACTGAGACCTTTGTAAAGTAATTGCTTCTGGAAAATAAAAGAAGACATATCACACTGTTTTCTGCTGTGTTGCTTCTTTCCAATTTGTACACTGTATACGTTTATTGAACGATCTAAAGAGCACAAAGTACAAGATACTGCAGTGACAGAAACCAGTGTTGCCATGTCCTCTTATTATAAGCGACTTTAGGCTTATGTTTCTGTGTAAATTCTTGTAAATGTTGGTAGTTGCGGGTTGCATTTTTTGGGGCTTTTTTCTCAAGTGTAGTTGATTATTTGGGCTTTCTTCACAATTTTAAATTTATTTTAACCAGTGGTTCTCAATTATTTTTATGTCATGCACCCCCATATTTATTTATGTATTTGTCCCTAACCCCCATCTGAAAATGTTTTGTGCCAGGGGGCCCCGTACCAGATTTGTATTGTTAGTGTTTGAAAAATCTTCAAATATTTCACATTTTATTTCAAGAATTTTTTGAAAATAGCGGATCTACAAGCTCACAACGCTTCGCATCGCGGCACATTGTGAGCTTGTAGATCGTCTATTTTCAACGTATACAGTAAGGTTTAAAGTGCTCATAATGGCCTAGTGCAGAGGTCTTCAACAGGGGTTCCGCGACCCCTAGGGGGTCCGTGAAATTGTTGCTTGATTAGACAATTAAAATATATATATATATATATATATATATATATATATATATATATATATATAAAATATTTTGTATCTTTTTTATTTTCATTTTTTCAAAAATGTCCATTTGTCTTTAAATATTCTAAAAACATTTTCCAAATGTATGTTTAAAATAAATCATGATTCTGTCCATTTTGAATAGCATGTATACATGATTATTGTGCAATTGACAGATTGTTGTTGTTCTCAGTTAATGGTTTATACATGTCAGTACGGCCACCCTGCTCACTGTACCTTGTATGTATGTTTAAAATAAAAGCATGAATATATTAATCCGTCTACTATAGCTTAGTATTTAATGCACAATGATATATTTATACATATGAAACACAATTTTATCAATAATTAGTGTGGTTGCCCTAACAGGGCAACCAGACTATAGTTCTAGGGATACTATATTATTTCTAGATAAACAATACTTTGCCGCGCATCTCCTCCCACAGTTTTTATCCCCCAATGTCGTGCCATATGTCAAAATGACCGGCTTCACCGGGAATCGTGTGCTTGTATTTTGCTAAGAGATTGGTTGCATAGTTTTATTGATATTGATTTATTAGTGCAATTAAATGTCCCCATCCACTTTAATGGAAAAGTGAAAAAACTCAAATTCAAGTATTTTTTTCTCAGAAACCGTAAAAGCTAGAGCTACCAGATTTGGAGGGAAGGTTCATAATTTAGTTAAAAATTATTAAACAAATAATTACATCACTCAGCCTCATGGTGGCGCTATAACAGCCCCCTTTACGTTTTGGCCTATAACTCTTGAACCGTATGTCGTAAAATCAAAATTTCTTTTTCCCTGGATTCCTTGGGTCATGACGCAACTCCCCATATAGGCCACGCCCATTTGCGTCAGGATAGATTTTCCGCCATTTTGAATTTTTTTCAAAACACACTTTTAGCTCCTTTTCCTACATATTTTTTCCAAATCTCACAAAAATCGGTACACATGATCTCTGGACCCATGCGATGAACATATCCAAACGGCATTTTGATAGTCCTTACCGTTCGTCCGTAAATGGCTTCCAAAGTTAGCGGGAGGGGCCCGCTTTACCAAAAATGCTAGAAATCACGAACGAAACGTCCGGTCAATCCCAAATTTGAATCAAATGTCGAGGGTGGTTTACTCAACAAATCCCCAAAAGCATTTCCACTTTGACCCATAGGGAGCGCCACAAATGCACAAAACGTAACCGTTTGATGCAAAAACATGATTTTTGGGGGATCAATCCTCTCTAAATGAAACGCAAGTGATCTCAGGAGTGACGTGACAATGTAACTGGCGCAGCCTCCGACGGTATTCCTCCCAGCGTATTCCTAGAGCCCGGCGGCCGCGACCCGCGACTCGCGTCGGCGCAACCACACTTTGCAATTGCCCTGAATTGCGACGCGTCTAGTTATATATATATATGTTGTAGCCCCCACCCTACGAGGTACCCCCACCCTACGAGGTAGGGGGTCCATGCTCCATCTCTCCCCATCAGTTTGGGGGGCCCTGGCCTGAAAACGTTGGACCCCTGGCCTAGTGCTTCTTTTGGGCTTGTTTCGTAGACCTGACTTGCTCCATCTATCAGATTTCAAATATTAAGTGCTGACCCCACGGCCACGGACATGTAACAAGTTGAAACGCTTGAGTCTAAGTACCTGTATCTTCCGTATTGTTCAATAAAAAGCATTTTAATCCGATCGGCGACCATTTTTTCATAGAGTTATAATGTATCAGGGTGCAATACACCTCCCAACTGATACGGTCGCGTAGTTGAAAGCATATACATTTTTATTGAACAATATGGAAGATACAGGTACTTACACCCAAGCGTTTCAACGTGTTTGTCACGATCACGGCCCCTGTTGTGTCCATCATGTGACTGTTTAGCCACTGAGTGTGCCTCTGCCCCTTCCTTGCCCTGCTCTTATTTCGCCTCAGCCAATCTCCTACTCTCCCTTCTACCTGAGGCAAAGACTCTGAGTGCTGAGTGCTGTCACCTGTGAGGACCAGCTGAGCCTTGTTGGATGATGAGCTCCAGTGACTCTGTCTGTGTGTTTGTTCAGTGCTGGATCTTAAGTTAGTGTCAGGTTTTATGTTCCATGTATGTACAGTACTGTTATCCTGTGTCTTTCACCAAGTAAAGTTAAGTTTATGTGATCTTCATCTCCTGCCTTTGTTTGAGTTCTGAGTTTGAGTTCCTGCACTTGGGTCCTAACACCAGTTCCTGACAGTAAGATCCAGCCATAATTGGACCCAGCGGAACTCCCAGTGCTGAACAGAGCACACCTTGGCCATTCTCTCCCCATGCTCCCCAAGTGACCTCATCGCTGTCCAGCGTCATACGTTGTCCTTCCTGCCTTCCTCTGACCTGGAGACCCTGCCCTACCCTCCTGCCCTGACTGACCAGCATGCGCCCTCTGCTCCACGTTGAGTGTCGTCATGATGACCCGTGCCAGAGCCCTTGCTGGCCACTTTTTCCCTGTCCTTCGGATCCCGTCTCCCATTGGCAGTGGAAGAAAGTTCCGGGGGGTTTTAGCCCCTTTCCCCTGCCATTTGGACTCTCGTTTCTATGTCCCATGGCCGGCAGTGGAAGAATGCTCCGGGGGGTTTCAGCCCCTTTCCCTGCCTTGCCGCTTGTGTCTACCCTACCCTGCCTGCCCGAGGGTCTCCACATCCCACCCCCGTCATTCTGAAGCCTGTCCTGATTGGACTGGAGGAACGTCTGGTAGCCGTCCCGTGGAGGGGAGGTACTGTCACGATCACGGCCCCTGTTGTGTCCATCATGTGACTGTTTAGCCACTGAGTGTGCCTCTGCCCATTCCTTGCCCTGCTCTTATTTCGCCTCAGCCAATCTCCTACTCTCCCTTCTACCTGAGGCAAAGACTCTGATTGCCCTGAGTGCTGTCACCTGTGAGGACCAGCTGAGCCTTGTTGGATGATGAGCTCCAGTGACTCTGTCTGTGTGTTTGTTCAGTGCTGGATCTTAAGTTAGTGTCAGGTTTTATGTTCCATGTATGTACAGTACTGTTATCCTGTGTCTTTCACCAAGTAAAGTTAAGTTTATGTGATCTTCATCTCCTGCCTTTGTTTGAGTTCTGAGTTTGAGTTCCTGCACTTGGGTCCTAACACCAGTTCCTGACAGTGTTACATCCATGGCCATCAGCACTTTATATTTGAAATCTGAACGTTTATGTATACATACGTAAGCTACTTGCTTTCACTCCTTTATTTATCTTGTTTTATCATGTTTCGCA
The DNA here is from genome assembly GCF_963280865.1 of Gymnoscopelus braueri. Classification (NCBI taxonomy): domain Eukaryota; kingdom Metazoa; phylum Chordata; class Actinopteri; order Myctophiformes; family Myctophidae; genus Gymnoscopelus; species Gymnoscopelus braueri. The sequence continues at coordinate 11,820,278 of NC_137615.1, forward strand.
CCTTGTGTTTGGTTTTAATCTGACCTGAATTCAGATGATTTCTCTTTTAGCTCAGTCTGTTCACTTTTACTTTCACTTTAGAACCCTAGTGCTTTTAGTTACTTAAGTCACCTTTTACTAAATATATTATATTATGATAGATGTATGATAGATGTTTAGCTCTTGCTCATTTGATTTTCCTATTTTGTCCTCATCTGTTTAAGAAAGTAGGTAGCTGATATATTGCACTTTAGCGCTAGGTATACTCTTAGTTGCTTGCTTTAGAAGAGAATGCACTTAAGGCTTCCGGTGATTAGTAGTTTTCTTGCCTACCTATGTTGAATACACTTTATTGTAAGTCGCTTTGGATAAAAGCGTCTGCTAAATAATGTAATGTACGGGTTGTAGCCTAATGGAGAAAGTGCCAAAAGCAAGTTGCTTGACTGCGTCATGACTGTCATGATATGACAGTCATGTTTCAGGGCGGAGGTAGTGTTTTTCATTCCTGTATTTGTTGTTATAAGCGCCTCATTAGTGTTTTGATTTAGTTCATCCAGTTCAATTATGCTACAATTCATTATGCTTTTACATTATGGCTAGCAGGCCATTCCCTCCCTTCTTTTTACTCACACAAATGTAAGTCGTAGCAGTCCTTGATAAAAGCATGCAAAGTTGCAAACCACTAAGACATTCACACATATTTTCCAGTTTTTGCATAGCAATTTGATTGATTGATTTATTTTACCTGCCAAATTATTTACTACCTCAGCATTTGTATGAATCTATATGGACTATGTAATCATATGAAAGACTTCTGCATTGATAGCCCATATTTAACCCCTTATAATTTTGTACTCATCCTTACCATCTTTACCCCAATCCCGAGTAAATAACTACCTAACTTTTGTAGTGGAGTAGATTTTTAACAAGTGATGTAAAAGTACCTCAAAATTGTACTTCTGTACAGTACTTGAATAAATTCAGCCTACTTACGTCTTAGTTATTTTCTATCACTGCCTCTAGGTACATTTTTCAGCCAACTCACCTCTGTACCTGCAAATCAATGGAATCAACATAACACCGTCCACCAGTGCACATTAAGGGTAATCCTATCCTACCCCTCATGCTGGCCTGACTACTCATGAAAACCACACTCCCTCCTGGCTGAATGAACTGGAAAGCAAACTGTATCCTCAATGCACCTGCTCTTAACACGAGGCTGACTTTTCACCATTGTCTCCGGCTAAGATTTGACCTTGTTTTCGTGTGTGTGTGTGTGTGTGTGTGTGTGTGTGTGTGTGTGTGTGTGTGTGTGTGTGTGTGTGTGTGTGTGTGTGTGTGTGTGTGTGTGTGTGTGTGTGTGTGTGTGTGTGTGTGTGTGTGTGTGTGTGTGTGTGTGTGTGTGTGTGTGTGTGTGTGTGCGCCTGTCCCCGACTAAGGATTTGTATCAGGGCCGGCGCGCCCATTAGGCAGAGTAGGCAGTTGCCTAGGGCGCCACTGGGGGGGGGGGGCAGAAAACGGTGGCGCGGGCCTAGCGCACGACAACATATATTCCTGACTCCCTCAGAATTTTCCCTATTTCTTCTACTTCCCTCATAAGTGATAAGGATCTGGAAACGCGGATGGAAGTAGAACCTGCTATGTAAGTCAATGTAAAGTTACTCAGCAACTAGACAACTGCGAATCATCTAATCACAATGTAAGTCAAGCAATGAAAATAGTCAGAATAATTAACACTAACACTAAAACAATAGAACAGAGTGAAACAATCAGCCAAAGTCTTAAATAGGCCAGGAAGCTTAGTACGTCATTATTGTGCCATCATTAACAAGAAGGGCTTGTTAAAGAAATCAGAGTCATGGAGAACAGCGTTTTAAAGTTTACATAAACAAGACATGGGTCATTTTCACTTCAGTTAGGGGAGAATAAACCTACGATTTGAGGTTGATACTGAACCGTAAACAACTGAGTCATTGAGAGAATGTGAGTGAGGTCAGACAACATCTGCTCCCAGCTGCTAGAAGGCTCTCTCTGTGAGCGAGGAGGGTAGAGGATGATTTGACTTTGACATCTTTATTGATAATAAAACATATTTATCACACCATTATCAAAAGGATCAAAAGCCACCGGATTATTTCCATTGCGGTCCTTTGATATGTATATCTCAGTGACACCTTTTTAATGCGTTTTATGCTTATTCATATTTTTTATATTTGTCTTCTCTCAGTTTTAACCAGTGCCCCCTCTTTTTGCGATGTGTTTTTAACTAACTTTATATGCCTGCCTGTATGAGCTATAGATATCTCAATTCCCTCTCTGGGATTAAGTATCTATCGATCTAGTTGCGTTGCATGATGTGATGTATGTATATGTATGTGTATATGTATGTAATTGCACTTCCTTTCACATCCTTTATGCTTACTACATCATACGACACTCGCTGAAAATAGCAAATCAACAAGCTCAAAACACGTGGGAGCTTGTAAATCTGCTGTTTTTTTGCGAGCCACGTCATCAAACTTTATTTCCCTTATCTGTCCTGGACTCACAGTCACAAGTACTGTATGATGTATGATGTTGTCCCTGTGTGTATTATTTTGCTGTCTTCAACCTTTGCTTTAACATTACGAGGACCTGATTCCCAGCACTGCGTTTGTACTACAGACACAGACACATTCACACAAATGATCCAACCTAGTCAGTCTGTCTGAGTCTGAGCCAACATCATCAGGATGAATTCTTGTACATTCATTGCACTTGAGCTTTGTTCAGACTGTAGGCAGATCAGTTTGTTTCTCAAATCTTAGGACTGACTTTCCGCACTGTTATTTGCAACTGATTTGTTTATGCAGACATCAGTGACATCTGCATTGTTGCTGTGATAACGACGTAAAGACATAGGTGTGAGTAATGCTTAATTTATACTTTGTCATATGACAAAACTTTCTGACAATAGCCGATCTACAAGCTCTCAAAGCGTTGTGATGCTTGTTGATCGTCTATTTTCGGCGAGCAACATTGTCATACAATGAAGTATAAATCAGTCTTCACTGTCTGAGTATCCAGACTGAGACAGATATTTTGATTTTAATAGCATTTCAAACCACATTGGAATGTGGTTCAAATCTAATTCTCAAAATCAGTTTCCATCACATTGCATGACATATCGCATGGCATGGCATACTGTATGTCATGGCGTGCCATGGCATGACATGGCATATGGCTTCTCTTTATTGGACTTGATCAAACTAATCTTATTCCAATCTGGACAGGCCACATATCAGATTTGAACATCCTTGGAGATTACATGATATTTCCAGTGAAGTGGTCTGCAAATAGCAGTGAATCCCATTTAATGGGAGGTTTTTGTTTGAAACCAAGAAAGGATGGATGTTCTTTCCACAGACACTGGTTTACAACCAGCTGGGATGGACTGTGTCAACACGCACGCACACGCTCGCGCTCGCGCGCGCGCGCACACACACACACACACACACACACACACACACACACACACACACACACACACACACACACACACACACACACACACACACACACACACACACATACACACACAGGAAGTGCCCCAGGAACAATGGAATCTCTATAGCCAGATTCCATTCCCCAAAGTTCGGTCACTCGCTCACTCTCCTCGCTTCCTCCACTCGCGCCTAAGCCCCGCCCCTGCGAGGAGCCGAGGATTATTTGCGAGGACGAGTGGCCGACCAGCTGGCCTCAAAGGATCGGACTGCACTTAGCGCGTCATTTCAAAGCGACGGCAAATTCCGCGATCACTTATGACGTCTCACACAGCTGGACCAGAGCCGTGGATGAAAATATACATGCATAGAATAATATGCAGGTATAGAATAATACAGAATATAAGAATAGACAATTCATCAATGTGGATGGCCACATTGTTATCTTTACAGTTAACATTTTGTGCAAAGCCATTTATTCCTGAAATAGTGAACGAAGCGCCAGGATGAGCAAACTTGCATTTATGAATTAAATCCTGACCCGTCCCTCTTTTTGCTCTTACAGTCCCCAGACCCCCCACCCCCCGCAGCAGTCCCGCACGGCACTGCTGCTTATAACAGCCACCGTATATTACAGAGTATGTCTGACTCTGAATTACATCATTCAAGCAGGGTAGCCATACGTCCTCTTTTCCCCGGACATGTCCTCTTTTGGGGGGCTGTCTGGGGGGGTTTTATAAAATCCTTCAAATGTCCGGGGTTTTGAGAGTTTGGGTGATATCCCTCCCACTTCTGGGACGAAGAAAAAAGAAAAAAAAACGATTTTGTGATTTTGCTTGATATTGTTTGATAGCGAAATAAATCATGACTGATAGACATTTAAAGAAGACCCTTCACAGCTAATAGAGAATTTTAAATTTTAAGAATCGGTTCATAATTGAATGAATACGGCTATAATTAAAGCGTAAAGTGTCCTCTTCTATATTGAGTCTATATATAAATACAATACATTATTTTAAACATAATCTTTGTCACAGTAATTTATAGTAGTCCATGCACTGCATTGAGGCATGACGCAAGGAGAGAAATGAACTATCAGCTTTAGACAGAATAAGTGTGCACAATATACATGTATATAATTGTATTATGCTTTATATCATACAACGCAATAAAGCCAGTTGTGTGTGTGTGTGTGTGTGTGTGTGTGTGTGTGTGTGTGTGTGTGTGTGTGTGTGTGTGTGTGTGTGTGTGTGTGTGTGTGTGTGTGTGTGTGTGTGAGAGATGCGCAACGAGTGATCGGCGGGGGCGAAGGGGGGGGGGCAGCCGGTGTTTCGGCATGGTTTCAGGTGTTTCAAGCATTGTTTGTGTGGCCACATGTGGAGGAGGACCATGTATACGTCACGGGAGAAGGGAAAAAACAAAAAAAACGTGTACACGTGATGCGGAAGTCTGCCGCGGAGGAGCTGTGGAGAGTGGTCGAGCCTACACTTGATGTACACTCGCTAAATGCGGAAGTAGAGAGCCTCCTCGGCTCCTCCACTCGCCTCCTCCAAGAAGCAACTGAGTAATTGGAATTTAGCACATCCGGTTTGGAGTCGGAGTGACCGAGTGGGAGTGAGCGAGTGGCCGAGATTTTCGGGTTTGGAATCTGGCTTATGACTCATTGTGACAGAATGAACTGATGAACTCTCTCTCTCAGTCAGAACTACTGTACTGTAAGATGTGACTTAACTACAGTACATCAACAACAGAGCTGCAACAAACCATTATCTTCTTTGTGATTATTCTATTGATTACTTTTTGTGTATTGTTTTTTATATGTTTTTTTTAATATTATATATTTTTTTGTATATCAACAAATCAACTAATGAAAATTCGAATAGATTTTTTAAATAATAGACTACATTGGTTAGTCTCATTAACCACTTACATCCCGTTATGCTTTGTTGTACAACAGTGCCACTGGTATCCTTGTTACTTTGTAGAACTAAGTCTGTCGTGAAAAATAGTCTTCCCTTGTCTTTGTCTTCCAGTTCATTGTGTTATTTTTCTCTGTATGCGACAGGAAACACTGAGATGAACCTCTGAGCAATTACAGTGTGAGCAAGGAAGCTGTTAAACAAAATGTTTACATTAGACATGACCTTTGACCCTTAAAAAACATTAAATTTGTACTGTTTGTCTTCTTACACAGTTAAATCCTGAGTGTTAATTTAATGCAGAGAGTGTACACATGTGTATTCTCTCTAAGTCACAGGTCCACTTGGTTCCATTTGTACAAAGGGGTATTTCACTTTAAACAGGCTTATAGGAGGGTGGTGGGTATCTGATTAAAGGAATATCAAATATCTAAATATGGAATCAAGCAACTTAAAAGCTGTCTGGGGTGCATACAAAAGTCTGAGTAGACGTGAAAATGAACACACTTTTGTGTTTCAATGTGAAATACCCCTTCAAACTACTGTGTAAGGTAGAGTGGGCAGCATGGCTTCGTCCCCCCAGTAGGTTAAGTCTCATGGAACTCTCAGGAAGTGACCTCAGAGCGAATGATTCCACATGCAGCTTTCTTTCCTTTGTTTTCATTGGAGAGAGAGGTGAAAAAAATAGTTCAGGGGAAAAGCTGTAATTGCTTACGATGTCAAAGCTGACATATTGTGTACAGTAAGGTTACAGTGGCTAAATGTGTTTAGCACCGGCCTGCAGATGTCGTGCGTTCAACCGCTGCTCCCCTCTCAAAAATAAAATAAAATAAAATAAAATAAAATAAATTTTAAATAAATAAAGTTGCCTTGGTCTCATTGAATCACTTGTTCAGTACTTGGCTGACTTATTTCTTACACCACATGTTTTATACCTTCTTAAACATTTAAACTAGCATAATATGCCTTACTTCTGATAACATAGCATGGTATAGTATGTGGTATTTTCTACAAAAATAATGTCATTTTTCCTGCTAATATGGTATGACTTAATATTCATGACATACTGTAGTAGAGTATAACGTTTCCATAGACACAGTGTAGTAATTGGTACTGATAATGATAATGATAATACAGCCTATTTTTGAAAACAGTAAGGTTTATTATTGGCAGAGTTTGTGGTATTCCTGATGACTGAGCATAAAGTATGGTTTAGATTTGACAATATAATATAGGAGGACTATGGCTTAATTCTGCAAACATTACATTTTATGTATAATGGCTGTGGGTTCTGAATCACACATACAGCATGCTAAATTCAACCTATAAAAGTAGTGCATAGTACACAGTACTGTATGTGACAGCATGGATATTTCCAGTATGTGAAATATAGCAGGATGACATGCAGTACCAGACTGTCCAAATTGTCCTTTGTGACCTTCGTTCCACAATGCAACATGGTCATTTCTGATTTAATTTTCAAAACAGTGGACTCTTTTCACAGACCTGTCACAGCAGGGTACATACAGCTGCAGCTAATAAAATGAATACGTTTGATTTAAATATGCCAAAGAGCAAGCAGTTACAAAGGTCAATAGCATTGTCTATGCTTGCTCACTGGTAAATAAAACATACTCTATTATTAATTACTGCTGCAGATGTTCTTACAACAGCTTCTCAATGTGCCCCGGCTCATCGGCTTTCAAAACATACTGTACTTACATACATACTGTACGTACTAAGTTGAGAGGAACTGGGAACTGTGCGACCCAAATGCAGGAAGAAATAGAGCAGGCTCATGAGGTACTGAAAACTGTTCTCCAGGTGGCATTTTATACATAAAATGTCAGGGTAAAAAACTATAAACGCAAAGCCAACAAGGCTCCTACACTAACACTGTCCTTTACTCAGAAAGTGAGTCAAAACTGACAAACAAACTGACTGACTGAAAACTACACAGAGGCAGAAATAAAAATGCTTTCAGAAAAAGATCAGATGGCTGAATGAATACAGTGATGACATGCAAGGATACTCTGTTCAAGACGGCAACGGAAACACGAAGCACATCGTTGCTGTCGGGGAGAAACCTCTTATCTCCATATTCTAACTTCTACGTTTTTTGTAAATTAACGCCCTAGGTGATCATACTACCGCGTCACACGAAAGCATCAAAAGTAGCAGATCTGCAAGCTCGTTTTGAGCTTGTAGATCTGCTACTTTTGAATTTGAATACTGAAAAGCAACAGTTTTGGACAGTATGAGGTTTCCATCGGACAGAGACAGCATGCAGATAAGATAACAAACATGTCAAATCAATGCCCAACCCATTATGCCGTAGACTGCCAACTCCTGACTGACACTTATACTGTACCTCGTACAGCTCCTGGGTGATCAGTACCACGGACAGCGTCCCGGTGAGCTGACCTGAAAACCCAAACACCTCCATATTAGTGTTGGATCCACTGAACCACTGAAAACCTCACTCACAGTCACAACCTCCATCTGTTCACATGGGTCGTTGAACTTTAATATATATTTTTGAATTGGGAGCACAGGAGCTTGAATAATCCACATGAACATCTTCAGCCAGAATCAGAATCAGAATATGCCAATTATGAAAAGATTTATGTTTAAGTTAAAGGATCACCTTGCCGATTTTCAACCGGATCTTTATATAATTTGTCCTCATTAGAAGATGGTACCATTTTCATCTTGCCTTTGTCTTTCCGGAAAGAGAAAGGCTGAAACAAACCATTGTTCATGCATAAAGAATAATAAAATAAAATAAAAAGGTTTCAATCTTGTTTGAAATGACCAAACCTGCATACCGATGATGTCACTGGGGATAGGCAGGTTTCTGAACTGTGCCCAGATCTCCTCTGAGACACAGAGTGGCCAGAAATAGTGCCATCTTCTCATAATGAGCATTAGTGAGGCCCAATTATATGAAGATAGGTTGAAATCTGTGAAGTGCTCCTTTAAGAATGGGACTTGAAAGCATATCTCACACTAACTTTGACCTGAAGAGTATTGGATCTGGAGACCTTTATCACATTTTAACTGTATTTTGTATTATGCTTTTGTCTTAAACATTCTTCTTCTGCTTGAGTTTGATGACCCTTAAACTAAGACTACAAATATCTATCCATTAGGGTATCCATAAAAAAAAACAATAATAACACATTTTTGAATCCCAATATTTCTACTTGTTTTATGATATTTTGGCATCGGTATTGTTTAATCATTCTTGCACCATTTCCAAACCTGTTGCACTTTTAATTTAATTGATTCAAGCCTTATTACTTGTAAAAGTATCATTACTGTAACAATTATTCTAGCAGACAATCAGGCTACACTGCATGCATCAGGTTGTGTTCACATGCATGCAGGATCAGACATATTCATCTGTCCATAAAGAATAAGGTTACAGTCAAGCAGCCAGACAAGGAACAAACAAGACAAAAGGAATAATATCTTTAACTTATTGTGTCTCTGTGTGTGTGACCCACATTCAGTCTTCTCATTAAAGCTACCGTGCACAGAGCAAACTGAGGCTATAGACAGGTTTCCAAGTATTTGGAACAGTAACCATAAGATGTCTAATAATATCTAGCTCTTCACTTTAACAGCACTCACATTGTTGTTATTAGCCAGCGGTGGGAAGTAACTAAGTGCATGTAGGCTACTCAAGTACTGTATTTTTTTTTTGGTACTTTTACTTTACTGGAATATTTCCAATTTTCTATACTGTTACCTCTACTCCACTACATCTCAGAGACAAATGTTGTACTTTTTACTCCACTGCAATTATTTGACAGCTTTAGATACTAGTTACTTTGCAGATTTATTATTGTCTATTATTATCACAAAACATACATTAACCACTTCAGCCCTATATATATATTCCGGCCTTTTGAAAATAGCAGATCTACAAGCTCACAATGCGTTGCGATGCGACACATTGTGAGCTTAGATCTGCTATTTTCAAAAGATTTGTATACATTTTGAATTTGTGAAATCGGACATTCTGCACAATGAGTACTTTAACTTTTGGTACTTTAAGTATATTTTGATGCCAATACTTTTGTACTGGTACATTTTGAATACTGGAATTTTACTTGTAAGTAATTCTACATTGCTGAACTGATACTTGTACTTAAGTAAAACATGTGAGTACTTCTCCCATCACTCACTCACATTGTTGCTATTAGCCCTGGGAGAGATGTGCTGTTCCTGTCTCTGTAATGAGGTCTGGTTCGGCCCTGTTAAGCTGTGATGTGGGTCAGGCGGGCTTGAATAGATCACTGTTTCCCAAACAGTGGGTCGGGACCCATGCATGTTTGGGTCGTGGACCAATTTTTATGGGTCGCGAGTAAATGTCCCCTTTTTTCGTTTCCTATATTATTTCATAGGTTTGAAAAAGTTTAAAAATCACAACTTTCAACATTTTTCTAAAGTATTTCATAAATAATTATTTGAATAAGAAATCGAATCATTTCCATAAGTAAAACATTTTTTAAAACATTTAATAAGTAGTAAAAATACCAAAACTACAAGCTCACAACGCATCGCGAAGCATCACGTTAGATCTGCTATTTCTACTAGTTTGGGTCCCGGTCTTATTTCTCTTTTGGGTCTTGAGAACATTTTGGGAAACACTGGAATAGAGCACACGCGTGGCAGTACTGCACAAACTGTTAATTTAAGGGATCTTTTCACATAATATAGACTTTTAAATTAAGCGAACTCAGTCCTCTTTAAGTGGACCAAGACAAGAACCAACAGAAGGAGAGGGCCTGAGGTTTTCCTGTGTTCACATTGTCAGTTCATTTGAAAAGAGGACCCGTTTCTCTTCAGCTCTGATGGAATGGACCCATGGACAAATGGATTAACACTGTGAGAGGGGAGGAATGTGTAGAATGCTACAGTACAGCTTATAAAGGAAGTTGTCACAATCTGTCTAACTCCTGTTTCATCTATCTCATAGATAGACCTATCTTCCCTCTGGCCACTCCCACATTCTGTGCAGCTGACCTCATTCCCATCATATCAGTTCCTCCATCAGTCTATCTGGTTACCTGTCCATCTACACAACTGTTTCCTCTTACTTTACCTCGTTTCTAGACCTGCTGCTCATTAGCCCTGCTGCTATAAAAACTGACTGACTGACCGCTCACTCTGTCAGATCCTATAGTGTTACATGGTGTTCCCTGTATTAGCTGTTTGTCTGTTTTTTCCTGTACTCTGTTCCGTGTTGGTTTTCTGAGCCTCGTCTCAGATTTCCATTTTGCCTGCATTCTGTGTCTTTGACCTTTTTCATCACATCTGGATTTTTGAACCATTGCCTGCTCCCCGTTGGATTGTCTGCCTGTTCTGACCGCCTACTCGTTTTTGACCCCTTGGTTCACTACAATATAAACGCCTTGTCCCTCATGTCTTGTGGTGTTTAATAAACTCATTGTACTTAGTTGAGCCTGCTCAGTCTGCCTCCTCGTCAGTCTGCACTTGACTGAGTCCTTTCCACACGCTGTGACAGGAAGAGACGTACAGTATGTCTGTGACCTTTGTTATGTCTTTGTCCATCAGAAGAGAACACTTTATAATGTCAACCAATCTAATCTGTACAGACAGGAAGTCAGGCGTGTAAGTGGGGTGCAGACATTCCTGCTGTATACAGCAGACACGGATCACATGCTGAAGCCCTGGTTATACAGTGTTTGGAAATAATACATTTTCAACTGAAGAACTCAATGCACCATGTTGTGTTTTTTTCCACTTGTAAAACACACACACACACACACACACTCACACACACACACACACACACACACACACACACACACACACACACACACACACACACACACACACACACACACCCCGTGACATAGGTAGTCAAGTTGAACATATTATTGTCCACCAAACATTGTAGCAAGGCTGATAATAGGACGTAAAATTAGCAATGCAGTGTGGTTAATATTCTATCTGCTACAACTTAACAGGTTTATGACATGGTGACCTAATAGCCAAATGAAATGTTGTTCAGTCAAAGTCAGTCAATCAGTAAGCAAAGGACACATAGATTTGTCTTTATTGTTTATTCTTTATTGTTGTAAGTTAATAGGGGTCTCTTTATCAAAGGCATATTGTACAGCCATGTGAACAATAACGTTATGAAGCACAGGGTGTCCATTGACGTTTTAGTGGGTGCTTATTATGGGGGCATGTGTGTTGCTGTCCTTGGTGCTGAACCCCGGCTGTCACTTTTTTATTAGTATACTATTAATACTATTATATCATTATTATAATGGAACAAATGTTGTTCCATTATCTGACGTCTGTGGAGATTAATTTCCAAAAGGTCCCACAAAGAATCGATAAACAAGTGGAAGACAATCCCTACATTTTGACACAAATATGGAGAAACTATGCAAAATCAAATGAATGATTTGCCTATTCATAGAACTGACAGTTAGAGGAGTCACACACACACACGCACGCACGCACGCACGCACGCACACACACACACACACACACACACACACACACACACACACACACACACACACACACACACACACACACACACACACACACACACACACACACACACACACACACACACACACTGTGACTTGTTGTTGTTGTTGTTGTTATCAAACCTGCAAGCTTTCTATTTCTCTTTCATAATTACAGTAGGCTACCACACCACTCTGCATATTTGTCTCCCCAGGACCCATGCTAGTGAAAATAGCTGATATACAAGCTCACAACACCTTGCTTTGCACTTTTGTGAGCTTTTAGATCAGTTATTTTCACAACTTCTTAACATTTGTTTTCTAATTAATGGAATTTCTAGATTTTTTTTAATGTATTCATCAAATTATTTTGATACACTTTTGATTTTTCCTTTTGATTTTAGATTTTTTTTTGTGGAACACATTGAAACAAAACATTATGGGATATTTGCTTGTGACCCATAAAAATGTGTCCGCGACCCACACATGGGTCCCGACCCAGTGTTTGGGAAACAGTGGGCTATGTCACACATGTATGAAAGGAATCGGCGAGAGTAAAATCCCTGACATCCCTGTCATTTCATTAAAAGGAGTTCCCACCCAGCCAGGCGAAGTAAAGGGTGGAGGTTTGTTTCTACGCTTCTCACGTAGACTAGGCTGCTCACAGCCACTCACACAGACAGCAGCCAGCGGGGGGACACGGACGACACGCACGGAGACCCCGGCTTCACATCCCAGACAGAACCGGAGGGTAGTGGGTGGAACTGCCTTCGGAAAAACCGTGTCACGGGGGAAAGGAAAGGGGAAACGGATCTGCTGTGTCTTGGGAAGAAAACTTCAAGCACAGCAGAGCAGAGCGAGACAGAGAGAGGCTTCAGTGCAGGCGCATTATGCTCAGTGACAGACAGGGTGGAGTTTCTTTATGACTTTTTAAGATATTCGCGTGTTATAGTTGCACCGCAAAAACATGGAGGACGGCAAAGAAAATGCCACGGAAATGATCACCGGGGACCAAACCCCACCGATGCCCGTCGGCAGCATTGAGGTGCAGCCCGATCCTAATCCTATCGATCCTGCGGTGCCGCAGCAGCAGCAGCGGATCACCGCAGACAACTGCTACGACCTTCTGACGAAAGCCAAGCGGCAGCGGCTGGCGGAGCTGAAGGAGAACGTGTTCAGGTACATGAGCGACAATTTCCTGCACGTACTGAGAACCCCGGGGGTCTACGGCCGCCTGACGGGAGCCGAGAGAGAGGAGATCCTGGCGCGGAGGATGGAGGGGGGGAACAGGGTGTTGGCGGTGGCCGAGATCAACGAGGTGTACGACCGTTTGGGCAGCAGCAGCAGACCCCCGAGCCGAGAGAGCAGCCGTCCCCAGAGCCCCCTAGTGTCATCCTCCTCCTCCTCCTCGGTCAGCGTGGAGGAATCGACAGCATCAACAAACAGCCACTGTATCTTCTATTACTGCAGCCAGACAAAGGAGTGGAAAGTGCTGACCAAGATGCCGGAGGAGCTGCTCGACACAAAGGGAGCGGGGATCTGCACCATGTACAACTACCTGTTCGTGGCAGGTGGGATCAGAGGCGGCGGCGGCGGCGACAACAACAAGAGCAGCGGCAACAACAGGGTCTCCGCCGCCGTGTTCTGCTACAACCCGGCCACGGACCACTGGAGCCGGGTCAGGCCGCTCACCCAGGCTCGCTCCCAGCTCAAGCTGGTCTCCATGGAGGGCCACCTGTACGCGATCGGCGGGGAGTGTCTGTTCACCGTGGAGAGGTATATGTTTTTTTTTTTTTTTGGATAGTGTTGTGTGTTTGTCTGTCATTCAATGTTTTGATGAATTGAATACACATGCATGGAGTTGGACCCCAATGGAAACAAGCCCTATAGTGCTTTCTTGGGTTTAATTATTTTAGTGTCATAGTGGTGGAAAAAGTACTCAAATGTTTTACTTAAGTAAAAGTATCAATACTGCAATGCAGAAATACTGTTACAACTTAAAGTCCAGTAATTTTTATGTACCTGAGTAAAAGTCAAACATCTAAATATACTTAAAGTACCAAAAGTAAAAGTAGGCTACTCGTTATGCGGAATGTCCCGTTTCACAAGTTATGTCTAAAATGTATAAAACATATTTTGAAAATAGCAGATCTACAAGCTCACAACGCGTTGAGCTTGTAGATCGGCTATTTTCAAATAGCCAAAGTTTAAATAGGGCTGAAGTGGTGGTAAGTGTATGTTTTGTAATAATCAAAATCTACAAAGTAACAAGTAACTAAAGTTTTCAAATAATTGTAGTGGAGTAAAAGCACAAAGTTTTGTCGTATATTGGCCATGATCAGACAGGAAAATCACTATTCCCTAACTATTCCCTAAGTGCAAGAAGAACAAGGATCCAGTTTGAAAGAGGGTTTGTCCACAGAAATGTATTTATTTCCATAGACGTTGACATCTGCATTGCCAATCACAGAGTGTCACTCAAATCACCAAACATCATACTTTATACAGACAGACATTTGAAATAGGACCTCCTCTCTGTCCTCCGTCTTGACCACTCACAAACAAGCTTTTAGAAACAAAAGGCTTCTTGGCCCGCCTCTCTCAGTCATCACAAGGAATTAGCATCCGCCTAGTTTTAAACATGTGACAATTTACTTTAACCCTTATCTATAAAACTATACTTTTACACAAGATCATATTATGAAATCTTTGTTTAACATCTTATTAACTTCAAATTAAGTCCACACACATTATACATTCACAATTGCAAACAGCAGTTAGAAATACAATGAATCAACAAAGTTGCAGTTACTTTAAGACTGAATATTTTCCTTAAATGACATTTCTCTTTGTTAACAACACAAGTCATAGTTGTCAAGACTTTAATCATTTTAACTACACACTGCAGACCTAAGACTGAAGAATAATAAAAGTGTATATATTTTACTGTCATCTTGACCTGGCTTCCAACCATTCACTACACATATCCTGTCTGTAGCTGATTGACCCAGGAAGGAACAATGATTACTCTGATTAGTTTAAATGAATACAAAAGACTTCTTCTGATAATCAAAACAAGACAGAGGGTGTCAATGCCTCTGAACCATGAAACAAAAGGTTTATCAAAACGACTGTTGTGCTCTACAAAGGCCAGGAACTCTGAACTGATTGCATTACAGCTGAGCCCACACTAAGTTGGGTGAAATCTCTCTCTGGCTTACATTATTTGACCAAAGGTCAAACTCAGTCCTAAATACAAACTTTGTTTTACCAATTAAATGGAAAATCATAGAAATACATGTTCTCATGTTTGAGATGCTACTTTTAGTCCTGGATATACCATATAACTTCCCCTCTTGGAGGAATATCAATAATCCTCCATAAAAAGGGATATCCAGAGACTTATCTCAATCATTGCTTGAAAGTGATCTCCAAAATCTTTTTTTTGACAAACAGATTTTCCTGTGTATTGGTTAGTATAATAGCAACCCCTCTTGTGGGTTATGGAACTAGTAACAAATCAACGCTTACTTTTCTGTAAACAAATGGAAATGAAAAGCAATCTTCATAGGGTTATGGGTCAAAACACATCATATAACATACTTTAACATGAAATGTTCTTAGTGTTCACGCGCACAGAATGTTCTCTGTTCTTTCTTTTTTCGCTTATACTAACAACGCAATGTTTCTGGTAGGTCTCCTTCTTTGATTGTCCATGTTTGCACCTGTAGAATGATCAGTCATTAAAACAAAAACTGAAGCCACGAAAAATACTTTTATCAGGCCACTTCCTGTAATCTTGAAATCACTGCCCTTGGGTATGCCACAGCCTTTCAGCCGTGCTGCCCAGTGCAGTTCCAGATTCGTCCAACAGATAGCTGCATTTGTACAGCAGAGCGCTCTACTAGCGACCGCAGGAGACGTGATAACACACTCCCCACGAAGAACCCCACCATTGCAAGTCCTCCACTCTGCCGGCACCCGCTGTCCTCTCCTCACAACATACCCGCCACGAAGAACCCCGTCCATCCACAGGTTCCCCGCTCTGCCGTCAGCACCGCAGCGCGCCCTTCTAGCGATCGCAGAAGATAAGTTTGTGCAGCCAGATGAGTCGTACAGCCATCCTAGATCTGGTCACGAGATCCTCTCCCTGTAGATTTTCGAAAAGTTGTCGTCATGTCGTGCCGATGTCCATAATACACCTGCACTGTGGTAACGTGATCCGTCCACCCAACGCAAGGCAAAGATCCAGACCCGGTTTCCTGCCGTGGATGATTTGTAGATTGGAAGCTTGCACTGCTCCTGGATCACCAGGCTGTCCCACCATGCCTCTCCTGTCGTAGGCCTCCTGCTGAGCTGTCAAACCAGACCTCGTTGTGGACATTTGTAGAGCTCCATGGCATCCCAATGTCCTTCGTTGACAGCAGAAACAGTGGAGTGTTGATGGGCCTCGTCTGTGAACCTTTTTGGTAGAGCAGCTTGATATCTTTGGCGAGCTCCATTCGGTCCCACAGCATCCATCAGTGTCTCCAACTCCCTCCATCTCAATCTGTTCTTAGTTCATAAAAACACTTGGAAAAAACTTTCCTACAGAATCTAAACATATGACGGTGTCATAATTCAGCCTCTTGCCTAACAAGGTGTTATAATCAGTACATTGTAACCATGATCTAGTAATTTTATTCCTACATAACATTGACTCAATCTCATATTATAATCTACTTTATTGCTTTATTCTAATCTTTTTCCTCCTTGTTATATTTTACAAACAATGATTCCCATTTGTTACTCATATATCAGAACGTTCTAGCATTTTCCTAATAGTGAATACCATTTTTCACAGTTTTAGCAACTTTTTTAACTCTATTTTCCTAACAATACTTCAAAATGTGTAGGCCTACTATAGTAATCTCTGTATAAGCGTTCCCCTCTGGATCCTAAATTTTATAATAACAGAACTTTTACTCTCAATATTTTCAAAATGTGTACACTCCTTAATAAATCTATTTTACTTAAGTAGAAGATTAGAAGGTCAGCGCTGGTGGTGTCCATCACAAGGGTGCTAGAGCAGCCTAAACAAATGGAACAGACCCCCCTATCTGTCTGCCATTCTATTAACTAACTTACTATCTTATCCTACATTCGACACTCAGGCATGGGAACTGCTAAACCAATCCTCTCCCCCAAGATCCATCGCTATCAAACTCAACTGAGAGTATATCTAAAAATAACCACCCACTGACATTCTAAACATGTCAGCCGCTTTAGGTCTGTTCCCAAAAACTACTCTTATCCACCATTGTAACCAACACCCAGCACTCACCTTAAATCTTCATAATGGAACCAAATGTTCCCTCTGCTCCTGATTAGATAAGACAAACAAACAAAATATGTGGTAATTTCAAGTCACAAATGAGCACAGATCTCCTGTTGCATGCTTAAGTATTATAAATATTATCTATTCCTTGGACAAAAAGTTTCAGCTTATTTTTAGCCCCAGTGGTGAACCATTGAATTAGGTTTTTAGCTCACCATTGAAACTCTGAACATTACTCAATTTGTGATATATAAAAGGATATGACTCAGACCGGGAACTGTTAACAAGTTGTCACTCAATTTAAGGCAAAGTTTTATCTAACATCCAAGCACAACAAAGAAAAGTCTGTATCTTTTCAAGAAAACCTGCAAAGAAAAAGTTTGATACCTTCTCTTAACTCCCCAATGCACATGGCTTAATCCTCCTTTTTAACCTCTAATTATATCCAAATCCTTCATTTTTAAATCAGCTCCATCTGTGCATCACTCATGGCTCAGTTCAACTAAATCATTTGTCTATTAATCAAAGCACGCATGTGTAGCTAATACATCCGTTCCTCAATTTCTAGGCACCTTTTAACAGATCCAAAATATGGCCGTGCCATGCTATCCCCGCCGTGATCAATCTCAGCGTCTCCCCAGAGAAAATACGAACGATTTCGTTTCTTGGCCAAAGTAACGAAAATCTCCCATGGGCGTGCACTCCCAGGTCATATCTCTCAGGAAAAAAGCCTCAATCTTACACAACAGGGACAGCACGTTCACAACAATACATTAGACCAGCAAAATCATTAAACCGCCATAAATAAAGCACAAAACAGACCGAAATTGATTCTATCTAATAAAACTTTAGTAGTATTCAATTAAATATTTTTCCACACGGACATCAACAAGGTCTGTAGTCGATCAAATTTAACCCTTGCTTATAACATTCCAATTATATTCCTAAATTCTCTTTTTACTGTCTTCTTTGTAGATTACTTTAACAGTTCAAAAAGATTCTTTCACTATTATTTAGACTATTATTTTGAATAGTTATGTTTCTGTTCATCAATTGAATATCTACACAATTATTTCACATCTCTCCCCTCTTTCAACACATTCAACAAAAAATGTGTTGAAAACAAAAATGAAACCCTCCAACCCCAAAAAACAGCACTGGGTCCAAGCTATCCCAAGCACACATCGGCACCAAAAAACTCTCAACATCCAGGCGTAAAAAAACAAAACCAAATAAAATAAAACCACCTAACCTTCCCAAGACACAGATCACAACAACCACAGACCACGCCCCCCCCCCAGGGAAAAAAATCGCGCGTGTCAACAAACAACACACACACACACACACACTCACATCTCCTAAAACATCAAAATAATCACATAACTTTCTGCAAATACACCTTTGGATGGCAGGCAATTGTTACAAGCACAAGTCCTGCTTTTACAACCGAAAACATAATTAGATCAGTTAAAGCTGATTTTGTGTTCTATAAATAACAACACTAGACATCTCAACAACACAAAGACACACTCAGGACAAGACCAACATACAATGAGACAAACATCACCTCCTCCTCACACACACTCTCACATACACCCAAAACTGACATTACCAACCACACAACAAAGACACAAAACAACA
Source organism: Gymnoscopelus braueri (assembly GCF_963280865.1). Classification (NCBI taxonomy): domain Eukaryota; kingdom Metazoa; phylum Chordata; class Actinopteri; order Myctophiformes; family Myctophidae; genus Gymnoscopelus; species Gymnoscopelus braueri. The sequence continues at coordinate 11,839,134 of NC_137615.1, forward strand.
TTACCGCGTCACCACCGCCAGTAAACAAACAAAGACAAGACCAGCTTCACAACGTGAAGAACACCAAACACAGAATCAACATCAAGCTAGCATCAACACTGCCATTTTGAAATGAAATAGCATTACCACGAAAGTGATAATCCAAGATAAGCAGTACACAGCCGAAAAGCCATGACACCAAAGAGTCGCGTTCACCAAGAAGGCCGAAAAGCCACCACAAAATGAAACACAGAAGTCAGGAAAATCAGCAGAACCACAGGTCTACTCCACCATCACCAGAAAGCAAGAAAAAAAAGGAGATGAAAACGCCTTCTCACCGCCAATCAAAACAAGTCAAAACACCCCTTATCATCAACACCATCATCAACATCATCATCATCGTCATCATCATAAAAGACATTTTAGTCGCCCCAGAAAAAGCATCGTGTTTAACCAGGGAGCCGGTGTTATAAACGCCTGATCAGAGCCGAGTACCAATAACCGGAGCCTTTGCTTCCATAAAAATAGTAACACTTCATAAAGTTCCATAAAAAAAGTAACACTTCATAAAGTAGAGACTATAGGTTGGAAATCTTCCATAAAAATAGTAACACTTCATAAAGCTCCATAAAAAAAAAGTAACACTTCATAAAGTAGAGACTATAGGTTGGAAATCATCATTATATCGGCCCTAAAGGTCCCGCCTTCCATCCTTTCCATAAGGGTCTACAGGATTGAAGAGATTACATAATCAGTAAATGTACTAAATTAAGGCCAGGAAGTAAAGGCCACGTAACCAATATTTGTCGCGTAGACATATGCTTAATGCATCACATATATCTAAGCGACCCCACCTTCCAAAACCGGAACCTCGTTGCACAGGAAAATAGTGAAGTGTCCCGTCGGATCCAAAAAGGACCAAAATACAGATTCTTTGTCCACCGATCGACGGGAGAAATAGACATCAGTTTAAAAATGAGTCCGCTCTCCGGAAGATACAGGGCCCAGCGTGGTTGCCAATTATGTCGTATATTGGCCATGATCAGACAGGAAAATCACTATTCCCTAACTATTCCCTAAGTGCAAGAAGAACAAGGATCCAGTTTGAAAGAGGGTTTGTCCACAGAAATGTATTTATTTCCATAGACGTTGACATCTGCATTGCCAATCAATTATGTCGTATATTGGCCATGATCAGACAGGAAAATCACTATTCCCTAACTATTCCCTAAGTGCAAGAAGAACAAGGATCCAGTTTGAAAGAGGGTTTGTCCACAGAAATGTATTTATTTCCATAGACGTTGACATCTGCATTGCCAATCACAGAGTGTCACTCAAATCACCAAACATCATACTTTATACAGACAGACATTTGAAATAGGACCTCCTCTCTGTCCTCCGTCTTGACCACTCACAAACAAGCTTTTAGAAACAAAAGGCTTCTTGGCCCGCCTCTCTCAGTCATCACAAGGAATTAGCATCCGCCTAGTTTTAAACATGTGACAATTTACTTTAACCCTTATCTATAAAACTATACTTTTACACAAGATCATATTATGAAATCTTTGTTTAACATCTTATTAACTTCAAATTAAGTCCACACACATTATACATTCACAATTGCAAACAGCAGTTAGAAATACAATGAATCAACAAAGTTGCAGTTACTTTAAGACTGAATATTTTCCTTAAATGACATTTCTCTTTGTTAACAACACAAGTCATAGTTGTCAAGACTTTAATCATTTTAACTACACACTGCAGACCTAAGACTGAAGAATAATAAAAGTGTATATATTTTACTGTCATCTTGACCTGGCTTCCAACCATTCACTACACATATCCTGTCTGTAGCTGATTGACCCAGGAAGGAACAATGATTACTCTGATTAGTTTAAATGAATACAAAAGACTTCTTCTGATAATCAAAACAAGACAGAGGGTGTCAATGCCTCTGAACCATGAAACAAAAGGTTTATCAAAACGACTGTTGTGCTCTACAAAGGCCAGGAACTCTGAACTGATTGCATTACAGCTGAGCCCACACTAAGTTGGGTGAAATCTCTCTCTGGCTTACATTATTTGACCAAAGGTCAAACTCAGTCCTAAATACAAACTTTGTTTTACCAATTAAATGGAAAATCATAGAAATACATGTTCTCATGTTTGAGATGCTACTTTTAGTCCTGGATATACCATAGTTTACCTCTGAGATGTTAGTGGAGTAGAAGTGAAAGTATTGAAATTTGGAATTACTCCAGAAAAGTAAAAGTAAAACCTGCTTTTTTTTGGGCAAACTGTTACAAGTATTTCAATCAATCAATCAATCAATCAATCAATCCAGGTACGACCCGCGCGCCGACCGGTGGAGCCCCGTGGCGCCGCTGCCCAAGGGCGCGTTCGCCGTGGCGCACGAGGCCGTGACCACCAGCCACGGGGAGCTGTTCGTCTCCGGCGGCTCGCTCTTCTACCGCCTGCTGAGGTACGACAGCCGGCGCGACGAGTGGGAGGAGTGCCCGTTCAACAACAGCCGCAGGAGGTCCACGGACATGGTGGCGCACAAGAGCTTCGTCTACCGCTTCGACGTGAGCCGCGGCGGCGAGCGGGAGCAGCAGCCCGGCGGCGTCACGGTGTTCAAGTACAACACGGTGGTGAAGGTGTGGCACGACGGGACGTCCTACCCCATCGGGGACAGCCCCTCGCCGTTCCGCTGTGCCGTCATCGGCGACCGCATCTACTGCGTCAACAAGTCCCAGACCTTACAGTTTGTCATCGAGGAGGACAACGAGCGATTCCTGCTGGAGACGCTCCCGGCGCCGACGGAGGCCCGGGGACCCCTCGTCCCGTTCGTTCTGACTCTGGATAAAAGACATTGAGATGTGTAGGCATATTTGGACAATCGGACAAAGTAATATTTGAATTCCGGAAACAGAGTGACATAGAATTGATCTTCTTGACAGTAGCCTAGCCCTGTGGTTCTCTGTTTCTCTGTTTTCAAGGACCCCCATAACTCTGAGAGTGTACAAATGGAACCATGTGTTACACTCTCAGAGTTACAGACCCGCAAGGGTCCATTTGGTTCCATTTCTCACACTCTCAGGGTTACAGACCTGTAAGGGTACATTTGGTTCCATTTGTTACACTCTCAGAGTTACAGACCTGTAAGAGTCCATTTGGAACCCCCTCAAGGAACCCTGAGGGTCCCTGGACCCCACTTTGAGAACCACTAGCCTATAGCTATAAATAATCGAGGCAAAGCAAACACACATCTAATTAGCTAAATATATCTATCTGAAATACAAGGCAATTACAACATCTTAATTAGTGCACAGTGTGTGACAGTGGGTGAAATGCTCCTTTAAGAATCTGATTTCATGTGCTTTCTGTGCCACTATAACCTTGTGCCAAATCAATGCAATCAAAGGAACATGCACGACAAAGAGTTGTGCTTTCATTGTCGGCGTGCAATAACAGCCTGACTTTCTCATCCAGAGCTATAATGAAAATGAGTCAGCAGATAGAGGTTTGTTCATTTATCTCACACTCATCCAGGGCGGTCTAGACTCTACAGTGAGTAAGCACTAAGCAGGTGTATATATAGAGTTCAACTCAAGGACACTTTAATAGAATACGTTTTGTCGGCCTGTGACCTGCTTACTAGGACACTCTCTGACAAAGACAAATGAGGTATTTCCCAGAAGGCTAATTAATTTATGAGCTCTCATGAATAAAAACCTAACCATTGTCTTTATTGTCATCCTATTGTTTATCAGAACTAGATAAAAAAAAAGGTTTGTACTCGCTAAGGTTAGTTTTGTACTAGTTTAGGTGCCAGAGGGGTAAGGTTTAATAACACATTTTTATTTGTGTAGCACCTTTCATACATAGAATGTTATTCACCATAAGCCCTGGGAGCTGCCCCGACCTATACCTGTTGTTGGGCCACTAAGCAGCAGACAACTGAATGTGAAGTGCCTTATGTGCACTTTAATTGTAACTGCCAACCCGATTTTCTAAGCTGGTAGAGGGATTCAAGTTTCCCTCTCTAAGCCAGGGGTCCCTCAATGTTTATATGTCAACCACCGCCAAATTAAGATGCATTTGACCACGTTCCCCCATATGAAAGAAGATTTTGTGCCATTGGACCCCCATCAGAGAAGATTTGTATTGTTAAACATTTTCAAAATGATTCCAGATTTTCCTAATCGTTTTTCTAAATAGCGAATCTACAAGCCCACAACGTGTCACATCGTGATGTGTTGTGAGCTTGTAGATCGGCTAATGTCAAATAGCCTATTCATTGGGTTAAAGTGGTTAAACCGATTTTGATTTCCCACTTTGAGAACCACTGCTCTAAGCAACATGCTAATAAACATAAACAATAACACAAAGAATGAATGGAAGTATATCTCATCATCCTGGAATGCTGTTTGGTCAGACTGGCAGGCAGCTGTGATGCTTTGACAGTTGTCTCCATGAAAACCAGCACTGATATTAAGCTCTCTTGATCTGAATTCATGTCCTTTCTAAATCTATTCTCCTGATAATCCTTAGTCTGTCTAATCTGTGTTCATCATTGGAAACATTTGACATGCTCTTTACATTATGTTAGTTTGCGCTGTACGAAAGCAAACAGCAATATGTTTTTTGAGTGTTTAATTTTTTTTTCACTGGACATGACCAGGGATTTGATTTCATATCAACTAAAATTATACCCACTTTGGTATCAAACATACTGTACTGTTACATACACGTGGCATGTTGCTGCTTCTTTTGCTCTGTAGCACAGTATGTACTGTCTTGTGACATGCATTTTCATCATTTCTGGGCCTAATTTCATAATCCACACAATCCAGGAAACTTGTAACGTTATTATAATGCCTGATTAAAGGGAATGCAAGTAGCAACTTGTAGCAAACCAACTGTAGCTTATTATAATGCCAAAGGAGATTTAGACTTAGAGAAGTAATGTACTTGACCTTTAAAACATGCCTGTTGTAAATGGAATACATCTTAGTTACTCTGCTGTTGGTCAGCATACAGTAATGGTGACATCGGGTTATATATATATTATATATATAAAGAGAATATCTACACAACATTAGCTTGTTTGAATTATACAGCGTGTTAAGAGCATTGCGGAACCGTGCCACTGAAACCACCAGTGCTTCCTGGAAGAATCTTTAGTAGAAGATTATTTCCATCCAACATAATATAAAGTGCAACACAATATAGGTCTAGAAAGATGAGGGTAATTCAGTAAATCTGAAGTATGTAACAAAAATGATTTTTTTTTAGTAACTGTTTCAGTAACTGTTTCATAAAGGCTGCTTTTGAGATTCAAGGCTCTGGTCTATTCAGCGTAATGCCTAATTTATGCTTCGTCGTGTCACGGTATCGCACACCGGAAATAGCCGATCTACAAGCTTGCAGCACACCGCAGAATGCGATGCACTGTGAGCTTGTATATCCTCGTTTATCAGTATAAATCAGGCTTAATAACACCCCAATGCTCTATGCCTATTAAATATCCTGAAATTGTATGTCGTCTCTGGCGGGTAGAAACCTCCTATGTCCAAAACTTACTTTTCAGGATTCAAATTCAAAAACAGGAAAAGTAGCAGATCTGCTACTTTTCATGCTTTTGTGTGAAGCTGTAGTATGATCAAGTTGGGCATTCATTTAAGAAAAAAACATAAAAAGCTAGAATATGGAGGTTTCTGCCCGACAGCAACAATATCCTGAAATCGTAATCTTTGGTCAGTGTTATAGCATGTGTTACCTTTTTCTAAAGAGCCAATGCTGTGGATTCTTCAGTATAGCCTACCAGCCAACAGCCTTGTATCCATGTTGTAGCCTGTTAAGATCTGTCTGTATGCCTGAGATGTCTGTATAGACATTCATTTAACAAGCAAGTTTGCTGTGTTCTGTGATTCTCCAGTCTGGGGGCCTTTGCAGCCCAGTTAGAGTTATAAGATCTCTCTGTCTGTGTCACAGTGGTCTGTATGTTTGCCGCTTTCAAACATTTGAAATATACAACGCCTTGAACTATTCCGTGCTAACTACCCGCAGGTCTCTACTACGCACACGGACATATAATCACATTATGATGGATGTATGGAAATACTGTATGTACTGTATCTTTGCGAATGGATATATGTTACTATCTCGCTGTCTGTCATCGTATGATGTGAATACAGTAGCCTGCCGGTATTATGGCTTATTATGCTGCCTGCTAAGCTGGAAGGGCTGCCTGGCTGGCAGTCTCATCGACTGATGACTTGTAATAAGGTTGCATTCAAAATTGTATATCGTCTCTGTCGGGTGGAAACCTCATACATGTCCAAATTCTAAAATAGCAAAAGTAGCAGATCTACAAGCTCAAAACGTGGCGCGAAGCGACGTGTTTCAAGGTTGTGGATCTGCTACTTTTGATGCTTTTGTGTGACGCTGTAGTATGATCAAGTAGGGGGCGTTAATTTACGAAAAAACACAAATAGTTAGGATATGGAGATAAGAGGTTTCTGCCCGACAGCAACGATCTGTTGCTCAGTACCCGTTACAAACATATCTCAGTTTACTCAGTTATGTCATCTGTTTAAGTTTAGTTGCTTTGACTACTTTTGACTTGATCATTTTGACATTATGAGGTTGAATTATATAATGATTTTCATGCAATACTGCACATTACGATTTAAGCATAAAAATGGATTGACTAATTTAATTTATAAAATAATATATACATGGGATGTGTGGAAGATTAATTTTTATTTTTATTCTTCTTGATGAAAAATGTTCCTTTTAGTTTTTGTGTCTACCCTATGACAGTGACCTTAACCAGTCCGTCCCATCATGCTGTTATGAAAAGCATTTCCACAGACTGTTGGTTATGCCACAATAAATATTTGAATAATAAAAACAATTGTAATTCCAAATCGGATAAATAAATCAGATTTTTATCTTACTCTTCTTGAAGGTGTATTAGTCTGTCTAAACTAGTCTGCAGGGTGAGGAAAGCGCTGAGTGGACAGATTTATCGCAGAGCTAAAGTGCCTCAGAGGCCTGTGTCCAACCTAATCCAACACACACTTTACTTAAAAGGGCTGGTGGTGCAATATTACACCCCAGCAAAGGTAAAACAGGAGCAGCTACCCACTGTAAATGTCACGGATCATGAATAGGGATTTTTATGTAAGCAATGAATACCAACATTAAATGACATTCGATCCACCTCTGCATCAATGATACTTATGAACGGTACACCGTACACACTCACTGCTGTGGTTTTTGTAGGTTAGATAAATTCATAAAGTCAAACCTGTTCCAGCGCCTTGAATAAAGTTTACATGATTTAACTTGTCAGGCTATATTAACACACAATACACTGTGAGATGACGAGTCTTGTGCCAAAATTAGACATCCAACATGGGAAAAAACAGGGATAGCTACGCTTAACAGATTGTTTTGGATTTCATTCAACTCATTTACTGACTGACAAATTAGTAACGTGTTCGTGTCCTTTCACACATTGAGCAATGAGCATGTTCTGGAAATTATATTGAGCTTTTCGAATGAACTCCCTCATAGAATGTACACTGAGTAAATGTAGTGTAATTCATTGGTCACTGAGCATAGAATCCCTGCACTGCACACAGTATAGGAATAGAGGTTACTGTCTGACAACAGATGTTCCTGTGTGCCATGATTAACTTACATAACAGAGCAGTGCAACGTAAACAGTGCAGCTATTTTCCATAGATGCACATTTTTCTTTGAATATATATATATATGTTGGTTACTTGCTATTACTAACATGTTTGTGTTATTGTCTCCGCCAGGCCGAAGGCGTGGCGGAGACAATAACACCCTGTCCGTTCGTCTGTCTGTGAACAGCTAATCTACGCCACCGTTGGCCTGATCGACGTAAAACGGTGCACACACACTCCCTGGTTGCCAGAGCTGAACCTCTGCCCCCAAATTCTCAGATTGGCCTGTTCTAGTGCCACCAGGAGGCCAATTCTCGCAAAACCCATTTTGTTATATTACTCCTACAGATTGTGTCCAAACATCACGCAAATCGATATACATTATATATACATGTGATCAAGATGGATCTGTCCCATTTTTCATATTCTATCCTGATTGGCTAAGCCTGGCATCTAAAGTTTGCATGAGTGGATTGTTTTGAACAAAATGCCTCAAATCATGAACGCAGCGTCCGTTTATCTCTATAGTCATGTGATCAAGGCGGATCTGTCCGATTTTTCATTTTCCATCAACATTGCTGGCCCACAATAACCTACCTGACCTGGTGGAGACCTGTGCTCCGAGGAGCATTATTTCTGACAAATGTTAAGAATGTTAAGAATGTTATTTTGATAGCATGTTGTTTAGACAGATGCTATGTTTACCTATTAGTTTTTTTTAGGCACTACATTGTTCTCTTTGCATTCTACTTATGTAACTATTTACCATGTTGTTTGTTGAATAGGGTTCATGTTTACTCTGCTTAATCTGATCTCACACTCTGGATTAGAGTCGTCTGCCAAAAGCTTGAATGGTAATTTGTAAACTGAAATAAAGGTGAATTAGATTTTCTTTGTGAGCAACAAGAGCATGACCAATGGTGGACTGTAACAAAGTGCATTTACTTGAGTGCTGAACTTAAGTAAATGTTTTGGGTATCTGTATTCTACTTGTAGAGGATGAAGGTTAGGGAGATGTGTTTCAAGGGGGGTGGAAAAAGCCTAAACGAGAAAGGAGTGAAGTGTCTGTAGACCTGACTAGATGAGTCTCCAGTTTGTCAGACAGGCAGTGACAGTATGGGCGTCAGTCCCTCCCAGGGTTCTGTGCCGGGTTCTCTGTCACTCTCTGTCCTTTTGTCCGGGACAAAGAAAGACAGGATCATTTACCCCATGCAGCCTCCAGGGACCGGCCTGCCAACATCAACACATAAAAGGGGCCTAATGGAACTGTGTCAATGTGCACACCTGCTCACACACTATACACTAGAAGATCCTACGTGTTATTTTAACAAATAATTGAACCAAAAATGGACCGTTATGGGTCTGTAAAAAATTTAACCATCTGGACCCATAATATAAGGGTCCATTTGGTTCCATTTTGTGCAGTTAAATTAACACAGGATTTTACCGTGAAAATGTACGTGCGTGTGCACCACACACCCCTTTGTTAATGCAAGTGCACATTTATACACACATGTGTGCACACATTAACTGTATATACTGTATATACACATAACATACAAACATCTCTCTCTCTCTCTGTCTCATGTACACACACACACACACACACACACACACACACACACACACACACACACACACACACACACACACACACACACACAGCCTGTGTGACCGTGACCTATTGACTCTTGTTGGCACCAACTTGTTGCCAGGTCTTGGTGAGTCCGTATGCTCAAGGCTTGGCTACGAGATGCTCCTCTCTAGACCCCCCATGGTTCCCTTTATTACATTAGTGTGCTGCAGTCTGGTTTTACTAATCAAACAGCCACCAGCAGCACTATGTCCACTTTACACGTGAACCCTAGTGTCCCTATTCTGGGCATGACAAACATTTGGAGAGAAATAGACAAACATTTGGCAAAAATAGCAGATCTAAGTCCATAATGTGGTACTTCATAATTAAGTATATAGGGTTTAAGCACATGTTTTTACACAGGTAGAGATGGACACGCACACACAAACACACACACACGCGCGCACACACACACACACACACACACACACACACACACACACACACACACACACACACACACACACACACACACACACACACACACACACACACACACACACACACACACACACACACACACACACACACACATACTTTTTCATATAAAAGGGTAAAGGGTAGTCCCAAGACTCAGAGATAAGGAGAATAAGCCATTGATTGCATGCTCTGAGACGCCCCTCCCCAAATCTCTCTCTCTCTCTCTCTCTCTCTCTCTCTCTCTCTCTCTCTCTCTCTCTCTTCATATATAAAAGTTCAGAGTTGAGCAGTGTTGTTCACAGTGGTGGAAAGTAACTAAGTACATTTACTCAAGTACTGTACAATACTTTATGACATGCAGTAAAGGTCGTCAGGATCGGGAGTCGAACCCGCGACAGGCTGTCAAGCTGGATTACCAGCATTATGTGGTATGCGCCTCGACAGCTAGGCTAGCGGGCGCCCCACGTGTGTGTTTGTTTTATCAATAACTTTAGATTCATAGTTCTGTGTGTTTGTTTTATCAATAACTTTAGATTCATAGGTCTGTGTGTTTTTGCTAACAATAACTTTAGATTCATAGGTCTGTGTGTGTTTTTGTGCTATCAATAACTTTAGATTCATAGGTCTGTGTGTGTTTGTGCTATCAATAACTTTAGATTCATAGGTCTGTGTGTGTGTTTGTGCTATCAATAACTTTAGATTCATAGGTCTGTGTGTGTTTGTGCTATCAATAACTTTAGATTCATAGGTCTGTGTGTGTGTTTGTGCTATCAATAACTTTGGATTCAAATGTCTGTGTGTGTTTGTGCTATCAATAACTTTAGATTCATAGGTCTGTGTGTGTTTTTGCTATCAATAACTTTAGATTCATAGCTCTGTGTGTGTTTTTGCTATCAATAACTTTAGATTCATAGCTCTGTGTGTGTTTTTGCTATCAATAACTTTAGATTCATAGGTCTGACATTTTTCTAATCCTGCATCAGGGATCTCTGGCTGAAACTCATACCCTAATGCACTAGCTGGCCTTTCGTTGTAGAGATTTATAATCTCACTTAGGAAGATTGATTCTCTAAAGGAAAACAGCTCTCTGATGACTTTCTGAGTCGTTATTTCATCTTTCTGTTTTTCGAAAGACCTTCAGTGTTCTTATAGGAGACATCCATGAGGATGCTGCATCTTATTGTCAATAAAAAGAAAGTTATTACAGATGCAAAGGAATAAGAAATGGTAAGAATTATTGAAAAAAAAAGTATTAGTTTGAAACAGTCAAATGTGAAATAGTCCTACTGTAGTTGTAGGCTAATGAAAACATTTCCAAATGAAAGCTAGCCCTGGTCCAAGGCAGTACAGTATACAGTGATTAATTCATATAATTAGCATGTTGGTCATTTAGCTCAGTGGTTCAGGACCACCAGGGGGGTCCCCACATTTTCAAAATGGGGGTCCGCAGGCTTTTTCACCGTTGTGTGACAAAGTATAAAATAACGCTTAAGTGCTTAATACATTTATTGATTTATTCATCCATAAAAAAAGAAAAAAAAGCCTGAAAAAAGCCTGCTTCTCAATTATTCAACGAATTGAAAAAATAAAATAATAATAAAATAATCGCAAAAATAATACCGTAATTGATAGTTGCAGCCCTGTAGCTGGGATTTAGAAATACATTCTGCAGTGATGCTGTGTGTCTGTTTGTTTCAAACCGATGTTGTGAAGTGAACGCCTGCTGGGTTTCAGCATCAGTATGAGAGGCAGCATGCATTCATTCTCACTTTGACAGCCCTTTACACTGGGAGCCAACAGTGCCCTGTAGTACAGTACGTACTGTACACACACACACACACACACACACACACACACACACACACACACACACACACCACACACACACACACACACACACACACACACACACACACACACACACACACACACACACACACACTTGTCCCATGCAGAGGAAGTCACAAGCGCTGCACCCATGCTTAGTTAGTACAGTGTGTGTCTCAACACACGTGTGAGTGGAATGCTAATAAGCTATGCTAGTTTGAGTTGAAAGGCTCTGTAAGCCGTGGGGAGCACAGACCCAAACTACAGTATGCTGATAGGGCGTATTGTGTGTGTGTGTGTGTGTGTGTGTGTGTGTGTGTGTGTGTGTGTGTGTGTGTGTGTGTGTGTGTGTGTGTGTGTGTGTGTGTGTGTGTGTGTGTGTGTGTGTGTGTGTGTGTGTGTGTGTGTGTGTGTGTGTGTGTGTGTGTGTGTGTGTGTGTGTTATATGTCCATAACTGTTACTTTTCAGGATTCACATTCTAAAATATCGAAAGAAGTACAAGCCTTGTGGATCTGCTACTTCTAATGCTTTTGTGTGATGCTGTAGTATGATCAAGTAGGTCGGACATACATTTACGAAAAAATAAAATAAAAAATAGAATATGGAGATAAGAGGTTTCTGCCCGACAGCAACAAAATGCACTTAGTTACTTTCCCACCAGTGCTCTGGAGGCCTGTTGGTGTTGGCCACCATCCTCTGGACAGCGTTCAGTAATGTTGGTGTTGTGTTGGAAATCATCAGGATGCAGCAGAGACCCGTGATAAGTTACGACCTCTGACTTATCAGGTCCATTTTTATGATAAGGACAGTTATTTTCCACTCTGGTTGTTGTAATTTTCAGAATTTGTCCAATCCGGCCTGTGAGATCATTTTTGGAAGGAGAAAAACATTTATTAGCCTATATGTATTTAATTTTATTTGTTATAGTTTTGCTGTTTTTAATCTTGCTCTCCATTTTACTTTCAATTCATCAAGTACTTTCTTATATTTTGGATACTTCATTCACCATAAAGGAATGTTAGGCTATACAAAGAGGTCAAGGTCAAGTTTACAAAGTATTCTGATTGCCCAAAGGGGGGCGCTTGAAAATGTGAACTTCGAGCAAGCATAACTCATGCCATGTTTGGCCTTAAAAAAAAAAAAAAAAAACACATATGCTGCTCCACACAAGGAACTCATTATCATAAAGGACCTATTGGCTCCGACTTATATTTTCTGTCATTTAGAATTTTATGAGAAAGATTATTTTGCAATGAGCATGAAGCTGGACAAATATCTTCACTGTGTAGAAGGACTGAACTGCAGAAAGAGCACACAGACATCTTTTAGATTATTTAATCAATATACCCAAAGTTTTGTGCTTTGATTAAACATAATCTAAAAGAAGATTCTTTGAATTAGTCATTGTACAGTGAAGTAACCCAGAGTGTTTTATATACATATAGATGCATACATTAAGATAAGCTATTAAAAAATGGGGGGCTTACACTTGGCTTACACTGTGTGAAAGCATTTGATGCCTGAATCATGTTCCATTTGACAGCATGTGGCTGCAGTTGCCTAACCACAAAGTCTATTTACAGGAATCAAAAAACTTATCTCGCAGCATCATCAGGAGGTGTGAAAATGCTGCACCTAGGTGGAACATTTTGTACTAGAAACACAGTTCAATAACACTGAGCTGGAAGGGACCCAGTAAACCCTCCACCTTAGGTACGGGTATCAACATTGGCACAGGGGAGGGTGATCATTGGCACACTGGTATTTTCTGCCTGAAAATTAAATATTAAAAAAATCGGTTAAATTAATTACATTAATTCCTCTCACAGCTGTATGCAAATGACATCCTGCACATAATTCTACATTCATCCAAACTCCTAACTCTGACTGGGGAGGGAGTCTGGGAGATAGGTGGGTTCTTGCTCTGAGTGTAATGATCATTACATCCTGATGTGAAAGAAAATATTTCTAAGGAAGAAGAGGAAAACATGTATATGCTGGACAATCAATTTGCGCGTGCAGAAATGCAGATTAATGGAAAATAATCTGAAATCGAATCACAACAAGAAGACGTGTTGACGATAATAACATCTTCCTGTCAAAATCTCAGTAAAACAACCACAGTTACAGAGAAACCACATCCTGATGAAGAGATAATGCTACATTTCGTCGCTGTCGGGCAGAAACCTCTTATCTCCATATTCGATTTATCATAAATGAATGCCCTACGTGATCATACTAGAGCGTCACACAAAAGCATCAAAAGATATACTTGAAGCTTGAAACGTGGCGCGAAGCGATGCATTTTGAGCCTGTGGATCTGCTACTTTTGCTATCTTTTTATTTGAATCCTGAAAAGTAATAGTTTTGGACGTATGAGGTTTCCACCCAACAGAGACAAATTATATATCAGTCGGCAGAAAAGAGTGTATATATAATTTTCTCTTTTTGACATATGAGGTTTCCACCCAACAGAGACGATATATTGGTTTCATTTTTTTTATAAAAACCACAGACGCACTTAACCACTTTCACTTTAACTTTAACTTTCAAAATGTTTTCGAAAATTGCAAATACAGCACATCTACATGAAGCTCACAGCCAGACGCTTTTCTGTGATGCTTTTCTGAGGCGTGTTGTGAGCTTGTAGATCGGCTGTTTTCAGTACTTTTAAGCGACACTCTTGTAGCTCCTTCTTCCTTCTACACCAAACTTCTTCTCTGTGAGCTTGTAGATCTGCTATTTTCGGCTAATGTTCCTCTTAGTATAGGGATGCTATAGGGTTGAAGTGGTTAATGTAAAAAATAAAATAAAAAGTTCCTATCACACAAAGATTTGGAGACCCCCCCCTGTAGTAACCCCCTGTTGAAGAGCCCTGCTCTAAAGGGTAGCAATATCTAACTCTGAATCAATTTTCATTTTTTGTCTCTGCCAGGCCCGAGACTATGTTTTCACTCCTGTCTGTGTGTCCGTCCGTGTGTCCATGCGTCTGTGAACACCTAGTCTCCAGCACCGTTGGACCGATCGGCGCTTTGACGCACACTCCCAGTAGGCCAATGAAGAACCTCTGCCCCGGCTCCCTATAATAGGCCCCATCCATTTATGTTAGACTTCACTAGCTTTTCCGCCATTTTGCGTTTTCTTCAAAAACACACTTTTTTGCTGCACTCCTGCTACAAATCTTGTCCAAAACTCACATAAATTGGTACACATTATCTTTGGGGTCATGTGATCAAGATGTATCAGTCTCATAGGTGCCGTCGCAACTTGCAAAGTAGTATTGCCAGGGATAAAGCGTGCAGCAATCTTTGGGGGTGATGTTTTGGGGGGTCCTTTACAGTTATGTTATGTCTTAGGCCAGATGTTATAATAACTTGGCCCATAACTTGGCCCATGTCATTACTGCTACCCCCCTATCTCCTGTGCCTTCATCTCTACCACAAACAGTTGATTAGCTCAATGCACAACAGGTGTGTAGTAAAGCTCATGATTTTTCAAGGTTTTATAAGCACAATCAAATAGCTTTAATGAACACCTACTGTACATAGCATGATACTGCTATAAAATTGAATGACTGCAATCAGATGGCAAGCTAGCTTTCTGTTTCCTACCAAAGCATTATTATTTCTTGACATTTTGCCCAGTTTAAATTAGAGATGCATTTATGCAGGAGGGAACAGATCTATAAGGTTACAAGGCTTCACATCACCACATGTTAGTTTTGTAGATCTGATCTTTTTGGCCATTTATGCAGCAGCTCAAGTCTGGCTGTGCATCATGTTGCCAGGTGGTGGGCACTAGGGTTTACCCGGCATTTATTTGCCGTCCCGGGAATTGAAATCGGTTCCCGGGATCCCGTTGGTTGTTTTTTCTTGTTAGAAATGACTACTAATTAGTAGAAAGGCCTATCTACAGCACGGAGGAATTAATATTATAATTAGCCAAGTTACTTGCGGCGTTGCCGACCAGGGCAGGGTCCCATCGTCCCGTTGTGAACCAATATGGGACGCACTGAATGTAACTGTAATGAACAAAATAAAACACAAGTGGCCGTGATGCCCCCTGCCTGCCCTGCGCACGCTGATTTCACTGTTTCCTCTGCTGTCAATACGGTAGACACCAGTTGACTAGTTGAGAGAGATTCAACATCAAGTGAAACACTGCATTAACAGTGGGTAGGTTTGATTTCGAGCCTATATTCCAGCTTAAAATGCGCGCAAGCAGGGCCGGCCGCTGCTATAAGCAATATAAGCGGTCGCTTAGGGCCACAACCACTTTTTTTTTTTTTTTACTTTACCCGGGTAGGCAATCTCGCCTGGCAGAGACATGCGCTCTGAGGAGCACACTTTTCAATTTAAAGTCTATTTTAGTTTGTTATTCTACTTTAGGCTTGTTTGTTATTTGTGTGTGTGAGTATCATATTGTAGTGTGTGTATTGAAATGCATATCATTTGAAGTTTACTCTGTGTGGTGTTGGATTTCAGATTTACTGGAAGATGTGTTAATGATGACAGTTTCCTGTCAACATGTCAGTAAGCAATCGTTGACATTATAGAAAAACCACATCCTGATGAAGAGATTAAATTAAAGAGAAAAGCTGATGTGTCAACATAGAGAGATTGAAGACAGGACATCTTGTTCAGTGAAAGTCCAGTTCAGACAAGAGTGAATAATCTAGAAACAGATATGACTGTAATAGTGACGCTGTTGGTTCTATTCTGGAGCTCAGGTAGGACTCTTTCTTTATGATATACTTGTGGGTTGATGTCACTTGAATTAGAAATGTTGCTGATCATCTTTAAATCACTCAATGTTTTAGAGCAAAATATTTTTTTTTATTTATTTGCTTAGACATTATGACTCCTTGAGGACTTTCAGGTCATCCCGGACTGGTCTATTAACTATTCCCAGAGATAAAACAAAACATGTTCAGACATGGTTTAGTCATGAAGAGCCTAAGGATCTAACACTATGAAATGTATATAGGCCACACTTATGTCTTTTGTATGCACAATGTTGAATATTAGTGTGTGTGTGTGTGTGTGTGTGTGTGTGTGTGTGTGTGTGTGTGTGTGTGTGTGTGTGTGTGTGTGTGTGTGTGTGTGTGTGTGTGTGTGTGTGTGTGTGTGTGTGTGTGTGTGTGTGTGTGTGTGTGTGTGTGTGTGTGTGCTTGTGTGTATAATTTTGTGCTATCAAAGTTAACTTGATTAATCGCAATTTAGAAAAACAAACAGGTAAACATAAAAAATCATTTCCACAAGATCATTAATTGTTCACAAAAGAAAAGGAAACAAAAGAGTAAAAAAGAAAAACAAAGCGCCAACGATGCTACAAGTCTTACATATCAAAACAAACGAAACAGAACAAGAGAAACATTTTTTGCTTTGCATCAATTACACAGAAAAAAACCTAAACAAAACAAAAAAGTCAGTAAATACCATCTACTAATTGTTATATAGTGTATTTTTTAACTCGTTTCATATTTATAATAATTTATCACTATTACTATTTAATAATAATAGTAATAATATGTAATAAATACCCTATGGCATGATATATATGTTAATTTTTGATGAATTAGCAAAAAGACAAAACCATTATAAAACAAATACAAAACAAATACCCATACCACGTTTTATATATATGAAGTGGTAGCTTCATATATATAAATAAATATGTTCATTATTATACATTTTTGAAGACAATTAGATTCACACAAATATTAGTATACATACACACAGTGTGTGTATGTACATATATGTGTATATGTGTGTGTCACACACATATACACATATATGTATGTGTATATATACACACATATATATATATATATATATATATATATATATATACGCATGTGTGCTCGTATGCACACGACGTACATATGTGGGAAGATGTAATTAACTATATCACTAGTGCCCTCCATATATTTATTAATTACCTTTGCTTTATAGGTTAATTTAAATTTTCTTATGGAGTTGCTCAGTTTATTGTCTAATTTATTCCAAATGTTTACCCCGGTGGCAGATAGGCATCTTTCTCTAGTGTTTGTCCTTCCAAATGTATTTTTAAACATAGCCATAGCTTTCTCTGGGCTCAAACAGCTCCTGCAAGCAGATTGGAAGGGTCCTATTGTGAACCTTGTACATTATTGCTGAGATATTAAGGTGACTAAATCTTCAAATTTCAATGTGTGGTTATTTATGAATAATGGGTTTGTTGGTATATAATAGTCAGCCAAGTGATTAATTATTTTAATCGCAATTAATCACATATTTATTTATTTTATCCATTTGGCCTATTCGTAGTTTAGGATATGTCAGTGAGCATGTTCCTTCTGTTTTGCTATTATGTGTTGTGGATTTCCATGGTCATTGTAGATGTTACAGTACCTTTACTGTTGTTACCCCACAACTCATTAGGCATTACATTTATTTTGTAGCCATTTTCAATAGGGAGCTAAATGATACTAGTAGATTGGAATGTAGCAGGGAGGCTACAATATCTTGTGCTCAATTATTTTTTTATTGCGTAGAATCCTGTATGAGGTCCATCATTTAGTGTTAATGTATAAAAAATAAGATATTTTAGAGAACCTTTATAAGCATAAAGGTGTACACTACAGTACTCATTTACTAAGTAAATTTAGCAGATCATTATACCTATCTGCTGCAGCCTATTTTTATGCAAATGCAGTACCATTTGATGGTTTCTTTTGGCGTTTTAATTGATTTCCAATATCCCCCTCCATGTTAATACCTCTAAGGTATATTAGAACAGCAAAAAAATGTTATAACTTATTTGTGATTAATCGCGTGATTAACTATGACAAAGCATGCGATTAATTAGTATTATGAATGGTATAAACAGGAGATCCACTCAATGTTAAAAAAGGAACAGCCTTTATTAATACAAGGCAAAAGACAACATGTTTCGACCTAGGCGGTCTTCATCATTTTAGCCCTTCTTTTTATCTGATGTTTTATCCTGTGTGATCCAGGAGCACCTTTTACTATTTAAACTTTTTTGACTATTTAGTCTCCGATGATTACCTGGTTGCCTCGATCTCTCTGCAAAAGTATTATAGTTGACTTAATACATCATAATAAAAAAGCTTTGTGTTATGATTATTGTTATATAAATATTAGCATTCATGAGTTTTTATAACTAAATATACAGTGCTGTAAGCCGATTATAAAGCATTTGTATGTTTATAATGCATTATAGACAGACATAGGCTTCATACGAGGTGTTAACCCATTTGACTGACATTATAATTCTTACAGTTTTAATACATTATAATAATCTCATGATGTATTATAATATCTGTTATAATACATTATAGTGTGCTCACTTTAAGTGGTTATTGGGTTCTTTAATTAAAGGTGAAGGTGTTGGCATACTTCGGTGTTATGCTTGCATACATTAAGACTATTTGTTTCACCTTACATAAAGAACTCAATCACTACCTATAGGGTAACACTTGCTCATAAGGTACCCGTAATTAACACCTAATTTATGATGACTTAATACCTTAATTAAGCATTAATTAAGCATTAATTAAGCATTAATTAAGTATTAATTAATTATTAATTCCTTGAAATTAATTTGTTTCATCATGAATTCCTTGTAATTCATTTATTAAGTAACTTTTATTAACTAATGATTAATTAATGATGAATTACAAGGAATTCATGATGAATTAATGCTTAATTATCGCTTAATTAACACTTAAATAATGTATTAAGTAGTCATAATTTAAGCGTTAATCACGGGTACCTTATGAGCAAGTGTTACCACTTAAAGTGGTATCGAAGTGTATAATAATCATATGTTTAATGCATTTAAATAATGTTATAATGCATTATTATCACTGGTATAATGCATTATATTGTGATTCTAAGGGCCAATCCCAACGTGTAACATTGTGAGCTTGTAGATCTGCTATTTTCACTATTTCGGATTCTGACATTTTCGGGCAATTTACTTCGTAATTTGTACTTTTTAATACTTGTGTATTTGCCAGACCCAAGGGGTCGGCCTACATGAGGCTTTGACCCATTTCGTCCATACATGGGCAATGGGCATAAAAGTATGTCCATCTTGTCCCTTTTTTGACCATGTATGGACACATTCTGGGTCTGGCAGAACCAGGTCTCCTGGTCTTGTTATTTGAGTATATACTTTGTCCACCACTGCTTATAATGGAAGCTGTATATACCGGCAGAATTATATTTTGGTTTGAAGAACTCGTAACATACTGTCAAATTCAGCTTACACCTGCAACTCGTAAACTATTAATTCTAAATCACTTTAATCTGCAAGGGCACAATACCCACAATACCTGAACTTAATACTTTTGCCTAAATCAGCTTTTCATGACACTGGCTATACCTCTGGTAAAATCACCTACATACTTATTGAAAAGGTTCATGCTGTTACAGTATAATGGCCTATGTCAAGAGTGTGACCTATTGTATTGGCCATTTTATATTGCCTAAGTCAAAGACAATGTGACTTAGGCCAATTTATCCAACAAAAGTCTAGAATAAGTCACGTATTCACTTAAGTCACTTACTTCAGAAATAATTTGGCCTAAGTCGGGTTTACAATTGCCTAAGTCAAAACATGAATTTATTTATAAAGTTAATGAATCCTCTTATGTTACATAATTGACAACCAGCGTTATTTCTATGTCAATAGTCATATATTGTTATAAACGTTTTGGGTGAAATTATTACGAAATATCATATAGTCTGTTTTGGCTCAGTTTTTTCAGTTTTCTGAAAATCTTGAAAAAATGGCATAGGATATTATTTTAGCAAGGTGACGATGTTGTACAGCAATTGTACATGATCATTATGAATAGCAACGCCCTGGCTAGCTTTTTATGGAGACTTGGTTTTGTGCGTTTACCCTATACTTTGTATTGGATGAGCTGCTGATCTTTCATGTGTGTGTGTCACATATATATTTTTAATGTTTTTTTCATATTGTCATACTACAGCTTCACACAAAAGTAGCAAAAATAGCTGATCTTTTAAAGTGATAGTGAAAATGGTTAAGTCAGTGTGGGTTGTATATGTTGAACCAATGAAAAGTATTAACACAAGCTTTGACTAAATAACACACACACACACACACACACACACACACACACACACACACACACACACACACACACACACACACTGTGTGCTGTATGCAAGAAGGAGGTAACAGAATGATTCACTCGGCGCGCCTCCTTCCGCTGCGTTCGCAAACATGTAACTGTTATTTGTGTGTGCATGGCTGTGGGCGTGACAACAGCTTACAGTCAGCAGGAAGCACAGGTGGAACTCTACTATGTACTGGGATAGTGGCCATACATCTACAGTATGGTGAAAAGACTACTAGTGATTCCCTAGGATCCATAAACTCTGTTAGAGTGAAGCTCATTTGGTTTGTGATTTTTCTCCTCAGATCTCCAGGCAAAACAAACACACAACACAACAGGTAAACAAAGATGAAAGAAGAACTCATTATTATATATTCAAGACCAAAATCTTTGAATTCAAGTAATATTACTTTTGTGTTGCGTACTCTCTTGTACAGAGCCTGGTGATGTCAGGTTGGTGGGAGAAACCAGTAACTGTACTGGTAGACTGGAGATGAAACACCAGACAGAGTGGAGACCAGTGGATGGGTCTGACTGGAACCTGAAGTCATCAGCTGTAGTGTGTAGACAGCTGAACTGTGGCTCTGCTGTTTCAGCAGAAAGGAGTTCTGGTTCTACAGATCAACCTGTATGGAGGATGACATCTTCCTGTGTTGGGTCTGAGTCTTCACTGAGGGACTGCGGAAAAAAGGAGTCTCTCAATTCCACTGACAGTTTGGAGGTGATCTGTTCAGGTAACACAAACAATTACTTTAGTTTAGTTTAGTTTTCTTTTTGTACATTTTGTGGTAACATAGTTAAAGGTAGTGTAAGTGATTTATTTTGGTTAAAATAAGTGTTAAATAGCTCTATATTCTGATAGTACTCATTGCTATAGAGTGTTTGTTCAGTAAAAGGAGTCTCCCATGTGTCTCCAGCTCTTTATTAAACAGAAAATACATTTTCAGTGCTCTCTGCTGATTGGCTTAAATATTGTCACCTACCTGAAAATGTGCTATATTCTGTTTACTAAAGAGCTGGAGAGACCCCTGTGACCAAACAAGCAATGATTACTATCAGAATATAGTACTTTAACCTTAACTCCCCCCCCCTCCCCCTCTCTCTCTTGCTCTCTCTCTCTCTCTCTCTCTCTCTCTCTCTCTCTCTCTCTCTCTCTCTCTCTCTCTCCAGAATTTGTGAAGTTGGTGAATGGCACTAGTATGTGTTCAGGAAGACTGGCGGTGAAGTCTAATCAGTCATGGGTCTCAGTTTGTGAAGGTGACTTTGACCAGCAGGACACAGAGGTGGTCTGTAGGGAGCTTGACTGTGGGGCTCCTTTGGTCCTCCAGAGGGCGCTCTACAATGACATGAACGCTACAATGTGGACCAAAGAGTTCCAGTGTGAAGGCAATGAGTCTGTTCTCCTTGACTGTGGAACCTCAAACTCAACTAGAAATCCCTGCTCACCTGACACGGTTGTTGAAATCATCTGCTCAGGTAAAAGACAAAAAACTTTGGTTTGGAATATTATTTTTATAAAGAAAGTTAATTTAAAACTCTTTACTTTGTTGTTTCTGTACAGATCCTGTTGAAGTCAGGTTGGTGGGAGGAGCCAATAACTGTACTGGTTTAATGGAGATGAAACACCAGAGAGAGTGGAGACCAGTGGGTGGTACATCTGAATGGAACCAGACCTCATCAGCTGTATTGTGTACACAGCTACACTGTGGCTCTGCTGTTTCAGCAGCAAGGCATAATGATTCTACAAATGAACCTGTATGGAGGATTACATCTTCCTGTGTTGGGTCTGAGTCTTCACTGAAGGAGTGTGGAACAAAGGTGTCTCTTAATTCCACTGACAGACTGGAGTTGATCTGTACAGGTAACACTAACAATCACTTAAGAAATGCCAGAAATCTGTAGTCTCTTATTGAATCTGTAGTATCTATGTATCTATACATATCCCCCCCTCTCTCTCTCTCTCTCTCTCTCTCTCTCTCTCTCTCTCTCTCTCTCTCTCTCTCTCTCTCTCTCTCTCTCTCTCTCTCTCTCAATTTCCAACTCCATCTCCATATCTCCCTCCAGAGTCTGTGAGGTTGGTGAATGGGACTAGTGTGTGTTCAGGCAGAGTGGAAGTGAAATCTAATCAGACGTGGGTCTCAGTATGTGAAGGTGACTTTGACCAGCAGGATGCAGATGTGGCCTGTAGGGAGCTTGGTTGTGGTCCACCTACAGTCCACCAGGGGGCGATCTACGGAGATGCGAACGTGCCAATGTGGACCAAAGAGTTCCAGTGTGAAGGCAACGAGTCTGCTCTCCTGGACTGTGGAGCCCCAGGCTCAAGTAGAAACACTTGCTCACCTGACAAAGCTGTTGGACTCACCTGCTCAAGTAAAATATACATTATACTTTTATTTATTTATTTTATAATGGAAGTTATATTACATGTGTAGTGCTCACTCTCTTTTTTCTGTACAGAGCCTGGTGATGTCAGGTTGGTGGGAGGAGCCAGTAACTGTACTGGTAGACTAGAGATGAAACACCAGAGAGAGTGGAGAGCAGTGGTGGGTGGAACATCTGAGTGGAACCAGAACTCATCAGCTGCAGTTTGTAGACAGCTGGACTGTGGCTCTACTGTTTCAGCAGAAAGGAATTCAGGTTCTACAGATCAACCTGTATGGAGGATCACATCTTTGTGTGGTGGGACTGAGTCTTCACTGAGGGAGTGTGGAACAATGGAGTCTCTCAATTCCACAGACAGACTGGAGGTGATCTGCTCAGGTAACACTAACAATCACTTAAGAAATGACAGAAATCTGTACAGTATGTTGCGTTTATAGATCTATATACTTATTATGTCCAGCCCCACCCCCTTCTCTCTCCAGAATCTGTGAGGTTGGTGAATGTGACTAGTATGTGTTCAGGCAGAATGGAAGTGAAGTCTAATCAGTCATGGGTCTCAGTGTGTGAAGGTGACTTTGACCAGCAGAACGCAGAGGTGGTCTGTAGGGAGCTTGGCTGTGGGGCTCCTTTGGTCGTCCAGAAGGTGCTCTATGGAGACATGAACTCTACAATGTTGACCAAAGAGTTCCAGTGTGAAGGCAATGAGTCGGTTCTCCTTGACTGTCAAACCTCAAACTCAACTAGAAACCCATGCTCACCTGACAAGGTTGTTGGAATCATATGCTCAGGTAAAAGACAAACACATTGTTTTGGAATTTTATTTTATAAAGAAAGTTAGTTTAAAAGTGTACTGTTTATTCTGTTGTTTCTCTACAGATCCTGGTGAAGTCAGGTTGGTGGGAGGAGCCAGCAACTGTACTGGTAGACTTGAGATGAAACACCAGCGAGAGTGGAGACCAGTGGATGGGTCTGACTGGAACCTGAAGTCATTAGCTCTAGTGTGTACACAGCTGGACTGTGGCACTGCTGTTTCAGTAGAAAGGAATTCTGGTTCTACAGATCAACCTGTATGGATGATTCCATCTTCCTGTGTTTTGTCTGAGTCTTCACTGAGAGAGTGTGCAATAACTGATACTTCCACTTACATATTGGATGTGAACTGTTCAGGTAACAAAAACAACAATTGCTCTCTCTTTGTATGTCCACCTCTCTCTCTTATTGAATCTGTAGTATCTATAGATCTATCTATCTATCTACTTATTATTAGCCCCCCCCCCTCTCTCTCTCTCTCTCTCTCTCTCTCTCTCTCTCTCTTCTCTCTTTCTCTCTCTCTCTCTCTCTCTCTCTCTCTCTCTCTCTCTCTCTCTATAGAGTCTCTGCGGTTGGTGAATGGGACTAGTTTGTGTTCAGGCAGAGTGGAAGTGAAGTCTAATCAGATGTGGGCCTCAGTGTGTGAAGGTGACTTTGACCAGCAGGATGCACAGGTGGTCTGTAAGGAGCTTGGCTGTGGGGCTCCTTCAGTCCTCCAGGGCGCGCTCTATGGAGAAGTAAAATCTTCAATGTGGACCAAAGAGTTCCAGTGTCAAGGGAATGAGTCTGTTCTCCTGGACTGTAGAACCTCAGCCTCAACTAGAAACACCTGTTCACCTGACAAGACTGTTGGACTCACCTGCTCAGGTAAAAGATAATCTAAACTTTTGGTTTGGATTATTATTATGGTGATTATGAAAGTATTCTTTTTTTTTTTTTTTTTTTACTGTTTACTCTTTTGTGTCTCTACAGAGCCTGATGATATCAGGTTGGTGGGAGGAACAAGTAACTGTACTGGCCGACTGGAGATGAAACACAAGGCAGATTGGATGCCAGTTGTTGGGCCTGACTGGAACCTGAAGTCGTCAGCTGTAGTGTGTAGACAATTAGACTGTGGTTCTGTTGCTTCAACAGAAATAAGTTTTGCTTCTACAGATGAAGCTGTGTGGAGGCTTACATCTTCCTGTGTTGGGTCTGAGTCTTCACTGAGGGAGTGTGTAACAACTGGTACTTCCACTGATAGACTGGAGGTCATATGTTCAGGTAACACAAACAATGACTTCAACAAGGAAAGTAATCCTTACAGTAATTAATTTAATTTACTATATCTATATCTATTTATATGCCCACCCTCTCTATCTCTCTCTTCAGAGTCTGTGAGATTGGTGAATGGGACCAGTTTGTGTTCAGGCAGAGTGGAGGTGAAATCTAATCAGACGTGGGTCTCAGTGTGTGAAGGTGACTTTGACCAACAGGATGCAGAGGTGGTCTGTAGGGAGCTTGGCTGTGGGGCTCCTTTTGTCCTCCAGGGTGCGCTCTATGGAGAATTGAAGGCTCCAATATGGACCAAAGAGTTCCACTGTCAAGGTAATGAGTCTGCTCTCCTGGACTGTGGAACCTTAAACTCAACTAGAAACACCAGCTCACCTGATAAGGCTGTTGAACTCACCTGTTCAGGTAAAAGACAAACTACACCTTAGGTTTAGATTGTTATTTTATAATGACAGTTACATTTTTACTACTTTCTCTTATCTCTATAGAGCCTGGTGAAGTCAGGTTGGTCGGAGGAACCAGAAACTGTACTGGTCAACTGGAGATTAAATACAACATTGAGTGGAGACCAATTGTTGTTTGGTCTGACTGGAACCTCAAGTCAGCAGCTGTAGTGTGTGGACAGCTGGACTGCGGCTCTGTTGTTTCAACAGCAAAGAGTTTTGGTTCTACAGATCAACCGGTATGGAGGGTTACATCTTCCTGTGTTGGAAATGAGTCTTCACTGTGGGACTGTGTAACAACCGATAATTCTACTGAGAGAGCAGAGGTGATCTGTTCAGGTAACTGAGGACTTAAAAAATGACAGTTAACTCATTTACTTCCATTGACGAGTGCACTCGTCAATTGACCCGAGGCGCACACTGCCATTGACGAATTGACAAGTGTGTGGTGTTTTCAATGGTTTACGCTAGAGGCCACTGTTCACCAACCTATGAGTGATCGTATGACTTCTGGAGAACAGTAGACCCGGAAATAATGTGATCACAACAAACCCAGCCCGTCTGATCTAATGTTAAAGGATTTAGAAAAAAAAAAATGTCTCAGCTTTCGGTTGCTTTTTGGCAAAAACAAGCCACATTCAACTGCCCATAACTATCTAATGGATTATTGCGGTGGCACACATTATTTTCTACAATTCTACGAAAACTCAGCTACGTATTTTAAAGTGATCGGTGGGTGGATCTTTGTGAAAAAAAATATTTTATGATTTTTCAAAGGATAGTGAAAATGCTCAGAATTGCTGGCAAGGGCAGCCATAGATGATGTTTAACTCTGGCAGTCAATGAATTAAAGTCCCTACGAACTACAAAATAGTCCATCCGTTGTCACAAGACACAAGTACTCATTTAGCCTACTGCCAACCAAACTGAGGTGATTCCCCTCACCCCTCCCCCGCTCAGAGTTATCTGACGGAATTAATCACAGCTGTGTAGTTTGCTCTGTCTCGAGCGCTTTAGCAAGTTTGTGTATATCTAGCGTGGATATTGCAATATCTGGATATCAGTCAGTAAAAACATCTAGGTGAGCTGAGTAGGTGATCACCGAAGGTTCTGAGACCGCCAGATTGACGTCATTTTGTTGTTCTTTCTTTCTTTCTTTCTTTCTTTCTTTCTTTCTTTCTTTCTTTCTTTCTTTCAATGGGACAATGCACATTAATGAACATTCCATACATGAAAGTGATTAATCAGCTGATCATGATCTCATGTAAACAT
The DNA here is from genome assembly GCF_963280865.1 of Gymnoscopelus braueri. Lineage (NCBI taxonomy): Eukaryota > Metazoa > Chordata > Actinopteri > Myctophiformes > Myctophidae > Gymnoscopelus > Gymnoscopelus braueri. The sequence goes on from NC_137615.1 coordinate 11,866,039, forward strand.
GTCGGATTTAACTATAGAAGCTCATTTCCGTCCGTAGTCCCCACATAAAAAACACAACAATACAAATATAACAAAGGGTATTTATCCCCCTTCATCTTTACAGTCTTATTTAATATTCTGTATATTTGTATCTATCTACAGTATACAGTATGACATGTACATCTGTCTCTCTGTCTCTGTCTCTCTGTCTCTCTGTGTGTGTGTGTCTCTCTCTCTCTCTCTCTCTCTCTCTCTCTCTCTCTCTCTCTCTCTCTCTCTCTCTCTCTCTCTCCCTCTCTCTCTCTCTTGCTTGCTCACACTCTCTCTCTCTTGCTTGCTCACACATTCACTCTCTTTTCAGAGTCTGTGAGGTTGGTAAAGGGGACTAGTTTGTGTTCAGGCAGAGTGGAGGTGAATTTAAAGCAGATGTGGGTCTCTGTGTGTGAAGATGACTTTGACCAGCATGATGCAGATGTGGTCTGTAGGCAGCTTGGCTGCGGTGTTCCTTCAGTCCTCCAGGGGGCGCTGTATGAAGATGTGAATGTGACAATGCGGACTGAAGAGTTCCAGTGCAAAGGCAGTGAGTCCTCTCTCCTGGAGTGTGGTGCCTCAGCCTCAACTATAAATACCTGCTCACCTGACAAGGCTAATGGGCTCATCTGTTCAGGTAAAAGACAAAGTACACGTTTGGTTTGGTTTATTATTGTGTAGTGAAAGTTATATTGATTTTTTGTCTCTCTACAGAGTCTGGTGATATCAGGTTGGTGGGAGGAGACAGTAACTGTACTGGTATACTAGAGATGAAACACCAGACAGAGTGGAGACCAGTGGATGGGTCTGACTGGAACCTGAAGTCATCAGCTGTAGTGTGTAGACAGCTGGACTGTGGCTCTGCTGTTTCAACAGAAATGACTACTGGCTCTACAGATCAACCTGTATGGAGGACTACATCTTCCTGTGTTGGGTCTGAGTCTTCACTGCGGGAGTGTGTAACAAAGGAGTCTCTTCATTCCATTGACAGACTGGAGGTGAACTGTTCAGGTAACACAATGATTTAAAAAATGACAGTAATCTTCATGGTGTCATTTTCAATCTACTGTATATGTATATGTATATATCTACTTATATCCCCCCCTCTCTCCCTTTTCAGAGTCTGTGAGGTTGGTGAATGGGACTAGTTTATGTTCAGGCACAATTGAGGTGAAGTCTAATCAGACGTGGGTCTCAGTGTGTGAAAGTGACTTTGACCAGCAGGATGCAGAGGTGGTCTGTAGAGAGCTTGGCTGCGGGGCGCCCTCAGTCCTCGAGGGGGCACTGTATGGAGATATGAATGTGTCAATGTTGACCAAAGAGTTCCAGTGTGAAGGCAATGAGTCGGTTCTCCTGGACTGTCAAACCTCAAACTCAACTAGAAACCCCTGCTCATCTGACAAGGTTGTTGGAATCATCTGCTCAGGTAAAAGACAAAACCTTTTATTTTGGAATTTTATTTTATAAAGACAGTTAGTTAAAAACTGTACTGTTCACTCTGTTGTCCCTGTACAGAGCCTGGTGATGTCAGATTGGTGGGAGGAACCAGTAACTGTACTGGTATACTGGAGCTGAAACGCCAGAGAGAGTGGAGACCAGTGGATGGGTCTGACTGGAACCTGAAGTCATCAGCTGTAGTATGTAGACAGCTGGACTGTGGCTCTGCTCTTTCAACAGAAATGGCTTCTGGTTCTACAGATCAACCTGTATGGAGGACAACATCTTCCTGTGTTGGGTCTGAGTCTTCACTGAGGGAGTGTGTAACAAAGGAGTCTCTTAATTCCATTGACAGACTGGAGGTGAACTGTTCAGGTAACACAATGATTAAAAAAATGACAGTAATCTTCATGGTGTCATTTTCAATCTACTGTATATGTATATATCTACTTATATCCCCCCCTCTCTCCCTTTTCAGAGTCTGTGAGGTTGGTGAATGGGACTAGTTTATGTTCAGGCACAATTGAGGTGAAGTCTAATCAGACGTGGGTCTCAGTGTGTGAAAGTGACTTTGACCAGCAGGATGCAGAGGTGGTCTGTAGAGAGCTTGGCTGCGGGGCGCCCTCAGTCCTCGAGGGGGCACTGTATGGAGATATGAATGTGTCAATGTGGACCAAAGAGTTCCAGTGTGAAGGCAATGAGTCGGTTCTCCTGGACTGTCAAACCTCAAACTCAACTAGAAACCCCTGCTCATCTGACAAGGTTGTTGGAATCATCTGCTCAGGTAAAAGACAAAAACCTTTTGTTTTGGAATTTTATTTTATAAAGACAGTTAGTTAAAAACGGTACTGTTCACTCTGTTGTCCCTGTACAGAGCCTGGTGATGTCAGATTGGTGGGAGGAACCAGTAACTGTACTGGTATACTGGAGCTGAAACGCCAGAGAGAGTGGAGACCAGTGGATGGGTCTGACTGGAACCTGAAGTCATCAGCTGTAGTGTGTAGACAGCTGGACTGTGGCTCTGCTCTTTCAACAGAAATGACTTCTGGTTCTACAGATCAACCTGTATGGAGGACTACATCTTCCTGTGTTGGGTCTGAGTCTTCACTGAGGGAGTGTGTAACAAAGGAGTCTCTTAATTCCATTGACAGACTGGAGGTGAACTGTTCAGGTAACACAATTAATTAAAAATGTACAGTAATCTTCATGGTGTCATTTTCAATCTACTGTTTATGTATATATCTACTTATATCCCCCCCTCTCTCCCTTTTCAGAGTCTGTGAGGTTGGTGAATGGGACTAGTTTGTGTTCAGGCAGAGTGGAGGTGAAGTCTAATCAGACGTGGGTCTCAGTGTGCGAAAGTGACTTTGACCAGCAGGATGCAGAGGTGGTCTGTAGGGAGCTTGGCTGCGGGGCGCCCTCAGTCCTCGAAGGGGCACTGTATGGAGATATGAATGTGTCAATGTGGACCAAAGAGTTCCAATGTGAAGGCAATGAGTCGGTTCTCCTGGACTGTCAAACCTCAAAATCAACTAGAAACTCCTGCTCACCTGACAATGTTGTTGGAATCATCTGCTCAGGTAAAAGACAAAAACCTTTGTTTTGGAATATTATTTTATAAAGACAGTTAGTTAAAAACTGTACTTTTCACGCTGTTGTCTCTGTACAGAGCCTGATGATATCAGGTTGTTGGGAGGAGACAGTAACTGTACTGGTATATTGGAGATGAAACACCAGACAGAGTGGAGACCAGTGGATTGGTCTGACTGGAACCTGAAGTCATCAGCTGTAGTGTGTAGACAGCTGGACTGTGGCTCTGCTGTTTTAACAGAAAGGAGATCTGGTTTTACAAATCAAACTGTATGGAGGACTACATCTTCCTGTGTTGGGTCTGAGTCTTCACTGCGGGAGTGTGTAACAAAGGAGTCTCTTCGCTCCAGTGACAGACTGGAGGTGATCTGTTCAGGTAAAAGAAACAATTACTTAAAAAGTGACAGTTATCCTTACAATCTTGTTTAATCTACTGCATCTACTTCATATAGTATCTGCATATCTACTTATTTGACAACGTCTCACTCCCTCTATTGCCCTCTCTCCCTGTCTTTCTTTCCCTCTATCTGTCTTTCCCTCTCTCTATCACTGTATGTCTCTGCAGACTCAACTCGAAACACCTGCTCACCTGATAAGATTGTTGGACTCAAGTGTTCAGGTAAAAGACTAATGACACTTTTGATTTGGATTATTATTTCATAATTAATGTTATATACAACATTTATTTTACTCTCTTGTCTCTGTACAGAGCCTAATGATGTCAAGTTGGTGGGAGGATCCAGTAACTGTATTGGTATACTGGAGATGAAACACCAGAGAGAGTGGAGACCAGTGGTTGTTGGGTCTGACTGGAACCTGAAGTCATCAGCTCTAGTGTGTACACAGCTGGACTGTGGCTCTGCTGTTTCAATAGAAAGGACGTCTGTTTCTACAGATCAAACTGTATGGAGGATTACATCTTCCTGTGTTGGGACTGAGTCTTCACTAAGGGAGTGTGTAACAAATGAGTCTCTTAGCTCCAGTGACAGACTGGAGGTGATCTGTTCAGGTAAAACAAACAATGACTTAAAAAGTGACAGTCTTGCGGGGGGATTCAGGGAATCTGGCTGAGGCTCCAAGGTCTCTGTTTATATATATGGTGTTTCAGATGGCCAATCCCCTCTGTCTTGTTACAGATCTGCTGTTTAAGCCAAATATTGCTGTCTATGCATCCTTCGAGTCTAAGAGCAAGCAGCAGGGGTACCAGGTGTTAAAGGATTATGAATTCACCTTCGCCTGCTCTATCCAGCCACAGTACCCAGGAGGCTCCTTCCACCTCACCTTCACTGGATCCAGTGCAACACACAACCACACCCGGCCAGCTGTCAATCACTCTGCCAACTTCTTATTTCCTCCAGCAGACCACACACACCAAGGGAACTATAGATGTCTTTATCACATCAAAGTTTTTTCTCACAGCTTTTCCTCTGAGAGCGAGCTGATCTATCTCACTGTCAAAGGTAACCTGAATGAAATGAACATTCAAAAAAATATTTTAATCAGGCAGATGAGACAAACATGACAATAGTGACCTCAGAATTCAGAAAAGACGAATTTGGTCAAATTGAGAACTGTTCCTTACAAATTGTTTGGTTCTTATTGCAACATCTTTTTTTTTACAGCCATTCCACAATATAACATCCCCAGACTTATAATTGTCACAGTGCTGCTAACGCTGACGTTTATGCTGTTATCCATAGGTCTCTATCTCTGTAAGGTAATGTATACAGTATACAGTATGTCTCTATGCAATGGGAGAATGGAATGTAAATGAGGGAGTTAGATTGTTTTATTAGAGAGTCTGATCTGTTCAATTAAGTTAAAGTTGGGTGCTCTTGTGTTTACTCCAGAACACCAGACGGCAGAAGAAGAATGCAGGAGTGGAGACCATTGAGATGGAATATTATTATTACATTGGTGCTTCTCGTGTTGAAGCCAGGTGTCAGAACACAGAAGAGGATCATCTCATGTCCATCATAGTGTTAGAATAAGCTTTTTATTAAGTTATTTAGCTGCATCAACATTCTCCATTAACTTGTTCTGATAAAATATACAAATTGTTTGGGGTTAGATTGTTAAATTGTTAAAGTGTGTTTGTGTTCAGCACAGACACTTAAAAAAGTACTACTATACTATCTATTATCTATTATGTTTGGTCTAGCGATTTGTGAGATTAGCTCTGGATAGAGCTGAATAAATAAATGACCAACATTATTGTAAATGTCTACAGATAAACAAACCCAAGTATTGGAGAAAACTAATATATGGGAGATTTATAAACCAGGAGTAGTAAACATTTTTTTAAAATGTGATCATCCCCTATTTCCTTCAGGGAGAGACCATTGCCTGCTTTACCCAGCTGTGTCTCCAGGCAGAGTCCAAAGTCCAATAGGTACCTACTTTTGCTATAGTAAATATCACTACCTTTAATAGGCACAACTACTGTATGATAGTAATATAATTACGTTATAGTCACAACTTTATATTTTCACTACTACTGTGCAGATTGTATGATTCTATAAAAATAAACAGAGATGACTTAGTGTGTATACTAATGCTTCATGTGTGGCTCAACGTAATTTACGTAGATTGTTACAGTGATTCTCAAGGTTTTTGTTTCATTTCAAAGAACCACACTGTGATACTAGATTTAATTTATATCATTATTGTTTTTATCTCTAAGACCCTACACTAAATCCTCAGTGGTAATTTATATCTTAGAGTGTACAAATGGAACACTCCATTTTACACTCCAGAACTTACAGACCAGTAAGGATCCATTTAGTTCCTAACAATCAACACCATAGCTATGTCCCACTACTACTAACACATAAGCCTACTGAATGTCCCACTACTACACATAAGCCTACTGTATGTCCCGCTAATAACACATAGGCCTACTGTATGTCCCATTAACTTTAACATAAGTTCCTCTGTTAGATGGTACCGTTCCAACATCACAGGCGTGGAAACAGAGTACCTCTTGTTGACCCATGGAATGGATGGAAGCTTCTTGGTCAGGACCACTAAGAGTGAACCTGGAGTCTATACTTTATCTGTACGGTGAGTGTTGATAATGTCTCTGTCCACAGCCAGTCATCATTATTCCAAAGCCTGTGCATGTTGTCCATCTTTAACTTATAATCTGCTTCTTTTCTTTTTACAGGCATAATGGAACAGTCATACACATTAAGATCCAGAACACTGGAGAGTTCTATGATGTTGATGGTGGGGATCAGTTCGCCACACTGTCTGACCTGGTCGAGTATTATATGGAGCATCATGGGCAACTTAAAGAGAAAAATGGAGGTGTCATTGAGCTCAAATATCCACTGCATTGTGCTGACTCCCTGGGACAAAAATGTGAAAACTTTTCAAGGTACCATAAAATAAAACAGCAAATACTCTTTCCTAAAAGGGGGTTTATGTTTATCGGAATGTAAATGCCCAAATAATATTTAGATTTTAGAATAAAACTTCATATCAATGTTTTTTGATTGATTGATTGAACACCTTATTAGACAGCATGAGGTACAGTTAGACATTTGGGCTAAAATGATAACACAAAAAAGTCTTGGGGACTTGTTTCTATTGTGGTCCTATATGTTTAATAAAATATAATTCTTTGTAAGTATTTAAATACAAATAATGCTAATTCTTCATATGCAAAAAGTGATACGTGCATATATATGCTTAGACTACCAGAAATATTACTACCCAGAAAAAATACATTATGTTAATTGTCTCCGCCAGGCCGAAAGGCATGGCGAGAGTATGTTTTGCACCCAGTCCGTCCATTTGTCCGTGTGTCCGTCCGTCCGTCCGTCCGTCCGTGTGTGTCTGTGATCAGCTAATCTTTGGTACCGTTAGCCCGGCCGCTGCGAAAATATGCACACACACTCCCTGGATGTAAAAGCCGAACCGCTGCCCAAATTTTTCAGATTGGCCTGAAATTGATTTCATTGATTGATTGATTGGCGCCACCAGGAGGCCGATTTGTGCAAAACACATTTTTGGATATCACTTCTACAGATTTTGTCCAAACCTCACGCAAATCGGTACACAGTATCTCTATAGTCATGTGATCAACACGGATCTACCCGATTTTCCATATTCTATCCTGATTGGCTAAGATTGGCTTGAACAAAATGCAAAATGCCTCAAATCATCAACGCAGAGTGCGATTTCCGTGAAATTTTGTACGCACCTTCCCACTAGGCCGAGGAAGAAATGCAGACCTTTTCACATTGGCCTGTTATAGCGCCACCAGCAGGTCTAATTTAGCAAAACACATTTTGGAACAAAATGCTTCAAATCATGAATGCAGTGTCCGATTGCCGTGAAAGGCCTAAGAAGAAATGGCACCCTTTTCACATTGGCCTATTATAGCGCAACCAGGAGCCACAATAACCTACCTGACCTGGCGGAGACCTTTTTCTAGTTTTACAGTATATCAAATACCACATATTTTATGTGTCACTCACGGGTACAACTCAAAAGTTGTTGGTATGTTACAAAACAGGCCTTACACTGGAAAGAAAAAGGTGCAAAAATCTGTGAAAATATATGTCCCACTAACTCTAACATAAAGTTCCTCTGTTAGGTGGTACCGTTCCAACATCACAGGTGTGGAAGCAGAGTACCTCTTGTCGACTCAGGAAATGGATGGAAGCTTCTTGGTCAGGCCCAGTAAGAGTAAACCTGGAGTCTTTACTTTAACTGTACGGTGAGTGTTGATAATAATGTCTCTGTCCACATAGCCAGTAATCCTTACAGTGCATGTTGCATGTCTTTCACATATAATCTGCTACTAATAATTATGCCATTTCTCTGTATCTTTTTTCTCCTTCTTTTTATTTTTTTATTTTTTTACAGGCATAATGGAGCAGTCACAAACATTAAGATCCAATACACAGGAAAGTCCTATGATGTTGGTGGGGAGCAGTTCGCCACACTGCCTGTCCTGGTTGAGTATTGTATGGAGCATAATGGCCACCTTGAAGAGAAAAATGGAGATGTAATCGAGCTCAAATATCCACTAAATTGTGCAGACTCCGTGGGACAAAGACGTAAAAACATTTCAAGGTATCAAAAATAATAAAATAACAGCAATTACAAATCCTGAAAGGGTATTTATGTTCATTGGAGTGTACGGTAAATGGCCATATAGTTATATCTGAGAATAAAGCTGATAATTCTATTCATATCATTATCAATGTACGCTAGTAAAATGGCATTCAGCGCAACGCTGCTGTGATGCCTGTTAAGTATATTTTGATGCCAATACTTTTGTACTTTTGCCATAAATGCGTGTGCCTTGTTTCATAGACTGTAAGTGTTGCTCTCTCTCTCTTTCTACATTTATTATTATAATGACCATGAGCGGTCCGGTGTTTATGTATTATTATTTATTATTATAATGTCCATGTGCGAATGCGCGATGACGTCATCGTACCTACATACAGTGTCTGGTACCAATACAAAAAAGAAACTGGTCTGTAGATCTGCTACTTTCGCATTAAAATGGCGATAGCAAAGGAATGCAGGCTTGCACCACATTACAACGCTGCCTGGCCAGCTGGAGTCGGTGCGTTGCTTCCCGGCCTGCCTACGACCGCCGCGGAGGCACAACAGCGATGTCCCACTAATAACACATAGGCCTAATGTCTGTCCGACTAACTTTAACACAATGATCCTCTTTAGGTGGTACCGTTCTAACAACCCAGCGGATGTGGAGTACCTCTTGTTGACTCGTGGAGTGGATGGAAGCTTCTTGGTGAGGCCCAGTAAGAGTAAACCAGGGGACTTTATTTTATCCGTTCGGTGAGTGTTGATAATGTTTCTGTCCACAGCCAGTAATCATTATTGCAAAGCCAGTGAAGGTTGCTCATCTTTCACATATCTGCTACTAATATGTCATTTCTCAGAATGTTTTTTTTTCTTCTTCTCGTTATTTTTGTTTTTGTTTTTTTACAGTCATAATGGAGCAGTCACACACATTAAGATCCAGAACACAGGAGAGTTCTATGATGTTGATGGTGAGGAGCAGTTTGCCACACTGTCTGACCTGGTCGAGTATTATATGGAGCATCATGGGCAACTTAAAGAGAAAAATGGAGATGTTATCGAGCTCAAATATCCACTACATTGTGTTGACCTGGGCAGAAGACGTAAAGACTTTTCAAGGTATCAGATAAAAAAACAAAAACATAATGCCCTAAGCTGAAAAAAATAATAAATGCAAAGATCTATGAAAATATCTTTAACTTGATCTTTGAGATTAGTTTTTTCTCTCTCAGCCAACAAAAACTAAGTTATTATTAAGACATACAAACTTTTCAAGGTATAAAAAAAATAAAACGGCAATCATAAATCCTGAAAGGGTATTTATGTTCATTGGAGCGAAAATGCCCATATAGTAGGGGTGGGACGATATGGGTACCTCACGATACGATATATATCACGATATTAGGCCCACGATAACAATATATATCACGATATTCGACGATGTTCGATATATTGCGATATCACGATATTCGATATATATTGCAAGAAATTTCACCAACGATATATCACGATATCTGAAAATATCGATATATTGCGATATCACGATATATTGCATGAAAATTCACCAACGATATATCACGATAGTCCTTGTATTCAATTCATAAACACATAAAATAGCACCAAACAGTTCAAAATCATCATTACACAAATACAGAGTAGGAAAAACAACGTATCACAAACTAAAAAAATTAATTAAAAAAATAAAATAAAAACTTTTTATTTATTTTTATATCGATATTTTTCGGCAGGATATCGATTATTTATCGCGGGAGAAAGTATCGCGATATATCGATATATCGTCCCACCCCTACCATATAGTATTTATACTTGAGAATAAATCTGATAATTCTATTTTATTTTCTTTCATATCATATCAATGTACCCTAGTAAAATATAATTCAGTGTTTAAATATTATAATGTTCATTTTTCATATTTTATACTCGTTTTGTTGCAACAAACTGCCTTTAGCCTACACTGAACAAAAAATCAATAGAATCTATGGAAATATCTTCAATTCCTTATCCTTTTAGATCTCAGTGAACGAAACCAAGGATTGTATTCTAATGTAAAATACTGGTGTTAAACTGAACAACAATATTGTGTTAGTCTGAATGACAAATATCACTACAGACAACACACATTGATTAAATATGATTCCTTAACCGATAACAATAATGACTACATCCACTATTAGTAATAGCAGCAATACGATTGAACTTTTAGATATTTTTAAGCAATAAAACTGTATAAAATAGCTGCATTTAAGAGAGAGAAATGACCTTTACAATACACACGGTGGGTCTCAGCTTTTCATAAAGATACCCAAATATGAAGCAGCAATTAACTAATATAATTAATAATGCATTATAATCCATAGTTCTGTGTAACTAATCTACATAATCCATAACGTAACTACTACACACTAAAACATTAACTATGGTGTAGTATGGCAAGTTAAAGCGGCACTATGTAACTTTTGTTGATAAATAAAATGTAATTTTGACCAATCTGTTTGGTAGAGTATATTAATACAATAGCTTATACAATTGGGGTGGTTGTATGTTGTCTCCCTGCTCTTCTATTGAGACATTTAGATTGTGTCAAAGGTCACGTCTCACCTATAGACACAGGATCTGATATCTTGTGCAGGAAACTGGGTCCAAATCCGGGGTAGAAAATTAAAGTTAGATAGTGCAGCTTTAATGTTAAGTGCCATCTAACTGGCTTAATATCCTATTATATTATATGCTGTTGCTGACAGCAACATGAAACCTTGAAAACAATTCCTTGCTTTTCTTCTGGCCACTCTTTACTCCCTAGAAACTGAATCTGCGTTAACTGTTTTAGTCTATGCTAGTCTGGCGCCCGAAGGCCGCCGCCCTAGTTATTATTAATCTCTGGGATTTACCACTTAAAGACCAGTAAGGGTACGTTTAGTTCCTAACATATCAATCATCTTTCTCAGGACCCCCTGGCACCCCCTCACGAGTAGACAAAAATCGTACCATATTATAATGAGCATTAGTGAGGATCAATTATATGAAGATGGGTGAAGTTGTCCTTTAACAACTGCGATGTCCCATCAATAATACATTGGCCGACTGTCTGTCCCACTAACTAAGTTCCTCTGTTAGGTGGTATGTTATCGGAATGTAAATACCCAAATAATAAAATAATATTTTAGAATAAAGCTTATCATTCTATTCTATTTTCATTCATATCAATGTTTTTTTGATTGATTGATTGAATACTTTATTAGGCAGCATGAGGTACAGTTAGACATTTGGGCTAAAAGGATAACACAAAAAAGGTCTTGGGGACTTGTTTCTGTTGTGGTCCTATTATATTTAGTAAAATGTAATTCTGTGTAAGTGTTTAAATACAAATAATGTGATAAAGTGATACGTGCATATATATGCTTAGACCAGAAATATGACTATCCAGAAAAAACATATTATTTAAATTTTATATTAAATACTACATATTTTATGTGTCACTCACGGGTACAACTCAAAAGTTGTTGGTATGTTACAAAACAGGCCTTACACTGGAAAGAAAAAGGTGCAAAAATCTATGAAAATGTATGTCCCACTAACTTTAACATGAAGTTCCTCTGTTAGGTTTTACCGTTCCAACATCACAGGCGTGGAAGCAGAGTACCTCTTGTTGACTCATGGAATGGATGGAAGCTTCTTGGTCGGGCCCAGTAAGAGTAAACCTGGAGGCTTTACTTTATCTGTACGGTGAGTGCTGATAATGTCTCTGTCCACAGCCAGTCATCATTATTTCAAAGCCTGGCCCATCTTTCACATAGAATCCGCTACTTACATGTCATTTCTCTGAATGTTTTTTTTGTCCTCCTTCCACTTTTTCACCCTTCTTTATCTTCTTCTCTTTTTTTTTACAGTCATAATGGAGCAGTCACACACATTAAGATCCGGAACACAGGAGAGTTCTATAATGTTGATGGTTGGGATCAGTTCGCCTCACTGTCTGACCTGGTCGAGTATTATATGGAGCATCATGGGCAATTTGAAAAGAAAAATAGAGGTGTTATCGAGCTCAGACATCCACTACATTGTGTTGACTCCCTGGGAAAAAGATGTGAAAACTTTTCAAGGTAATAAACAGCATTTAAAACATTTTAAAACAGCAAAATTAAATGATGGCAGACCGACCACAAGATAAGAGCACAGGGGAGGTGTGTGGGGGGGGGGGGGGGGCAATAAGGGGTGCAGACTATGGAAAGACTATAGGGTAATTCAAATGCTAGGGAGAAGAGGTGTGTTTTGAGTCTGGATTTGAAGGCTGTTCCAGAGTGTTGGACCAACCCACGGAAAAGGCTCGGTCTCCCTTTTGCTTTAACCGGGTGTGTGGGACTTTGAGAAGCCTCTGGTCAGAGGATCTCAGTGGCCTGGTGCTGTCAGGGGGGCCCAGTAGTTCAGCGATGTAGGGTGGTGCTAATCCATTAAGTGCTTTAAAAACAAATAGCTACGTTAACAGCTATGTCCCACTAATAACATATATGTATAGGCCTACTGTCTGTCCCATTAACTTTAATATGAAGTTCCTCTGTTAGGTGGTACCGTTCCAAAATCACAGGCGTGGAAGCAGAGTACCTCTTGTTGACTCGTGGAAAGGATGGAAGCTTCTTGGTCAGGCCCACTAAGCGTGAACCTGGAGTCTTTACTTTATCTGCACGGTAAGTGTTGATTGTCCACAGCCAGTCATCATTATTTCAAAGCCAGTGCAGGTGGCCCATCTTTCACATACAATATGCTACTAATATGTACATTTTCTGAATGTTTTTTTTTTTACAGGCATAATGGGGCAGTCATACACATTGAGATCCAATACACAGGAGAGTTCTATGATGTTCATGGTGGGGATCAGTTCGCCACACTAACTGACCTGGTCGAGTATTATATGGAGCATCATGGGCAACTTAAAGAGAAAAAAGGAGAGGTTATCAAGCTCAGATATCCACTAATGTGTTCAGCCACCCTGGGCCGAGGATGTAAAGACTTTTCAAGGTATCAAATAAAAAACTAAAACATATTGCCTTACGCTGAAAAAATTAATAGATGCAAAAATCCTTGATCTTTGAGATTAGTTTTTTCTCTCTCAGTCAACAAAACAAAGTTATTGTATTTTTTAAATACTGGTTCTAAACTGAATGACAATATTTTAAGATTGGATCTGAACCGCTCACACTAGACTAGAGGATAATCATGCCTGAGATTCGCTCCCAATCTAGGCTGGGGTACGGCACACAGCTGATCTACATACGAGCACGGACGCACACACCTAGCACAGACACACACTTCCAAACAAGCTATATAACAATCCATAACAAAAATGTTATAGAAATACGACCATAATCATAACTAGCCTGGCATTGGCCAGACTGGGTTCACATGGATTCACTCTCACGTTCCTCCCCGGTATCAGTCTGGACTTCGGCCCATAGGGAGCGAGTACGAGAATTCAGAAATTGTTTTATGCTTTTCACTGTTGTACGGACAGCAGTTGAAAAGCAGTCACTGATTGGCCCGATCATTTTCTGATTTCTCATACTCGCTCCCTATGGGCCGAAGTCCAGACTGATACCGGGGAGGAACGTGAGAGTGAATCCACGTTATCAGTCTGGCCAATGCCAGGCTAAATCATCAGCACCCCCAGTCCCAAGAATTAAGCATCCCCATATAATGCTTAACCCTTGTAAAGGATAACTTCGAAACACATATCAGTAATTATATTCTCAGTGCCTAGCAAAATCTTGCAGAATGGACCACAGCAGCACAATGCAAAACACAGAGCAAAATAGAATGACCAGAGTCATAACACCTAAATATTGATTAAATGTGATTAAGCAATTAAGTGATTAAGCAATAACAATAATGACTCCAGGAACTACTAGTGGCAAGGATATTTTCCATTTACTGTAGCTATTTTTAAGTCATGAAACTGTATGAAATAAATGTATAAGATTTAAAGATTTAAAATGTGTATGCTAGGCTAGCTGAACTTAAATTGCAGGCATGAAATGGCCACTACAATACATACTGAGATGCAAATTGTGTGTGAAGTCGTGCAAGTCTCTGCTTATTAGACATACAAATAATTAAGTTGCTCTAGTATGGAAAATACTTTGACTGCACACATCCCCGGGTATGGACTAGTTCAGTGTAACACCAGCATTTTCTATTAAAATACAGCTTTATTTTGTTGACTCACAGACAGACAAAAACCTAATTTCAAAGGCATTTTTCAAAGGCATTTTTCCAAATGTAATTTGATTGAAACACCGTCAGCATTAACAACAGCTGTCCCATTCCTACTAATAACACATAGGCCTACTGTATGTCTCCACAGTCCCACTAACTTTAACATGATGTTCCTTTGTTAGGTGGTACCGTTCCAAAATAACAGTTGTGCAAGCAGAGTACCTCTTGATGACTTGTGGAATGGATGGAAGCTTTTTGGTCAGGCCCAGTAAGAGTAAACCTGGGGTCTTTGCTTTAACTGTACGGTGAGTGAATGATTACTGGCTGTGAACAGAGACATTATCAACAAAGCCAGTGCAAGTTGCTAGTCTATCACATAATAATCTACTAATATGGCAATCTTTAAATGTGTATTTGTTTTTTTACAGGCATAATGGAGCCGTCAAACGCATTAAGATCCAGAACACAGGAGAGTGCTATGATGTTGGTGGAGATCAGTTCGCCTCACTGCCTGACCTGGTCGAGTATTATATGGAGCATCCTGGGCGACTTAGAGAGAAAAATGGAGACGTTATCGAGCTCAAATATCCACTGCATTGGGAAGAATAGTAGAGTCTTTCGGGAAAGGTTTCTCTTTTAACGTGGTGGCACTGGTGACATAGTTTTGGTCACTACAGAAACATTTCACACAGTTCAGACACAAAACAACAGATGTGTCCACAGTCTTTGTAAATATTTTTTATGAATAATTTTTTGTGTCACGGCTAATGATCATTCATTGTTATATGCAATGTATTTTTTAATATTATTCTTTCCAACATAAACATAATCTTAATTTCTGCATTGTCAGTTGTGTTTCAGTAACCAGCTTCAAATTGTCATGCATTTTGGAGGACATGGTTTTCATTACAATCAAGAAATGGCTATTTATTTGTGTGTAAATTGTAATCAGTATTGTCCATTTAACAGAGAAATAAATTGTGAATGGATGATCCAATGTTTTATTAATATGGTGGGAATATGTAGGCTTCCTCAAAGAGATGATTAACTCAGAATGATCTATCTCATCTCAGTAGTGAAGCAGAACAAGAGATGTTGGCTTTATAAACCTGGAACACACAGTTGCTCTGCTTTCATTCAGTGAAGCAGCTCATTGATGCCAAGACGCATGGCAGTTAAGTTTTTCTTGAACAGAGAGATTTCTTCTTCTAGATTTGTCACAGTAGCCATTGTGATGGATAAACAGCTGAAGTTAATAGCATTATTTGTGCATGGGTTTTTAGGTGTTAATTAAAGGAGCATTACACCCCTGGAAGAACTTGCAGTCACTCAATGTTAATCATATATATATTAATGATCTATTATAATATAGTAGATAACAGTAGCAACATTTCAAATTTGCACCCTATGGCCAGAAAAATATAGAAGTCTTGACTTTGACTGGATGACTGGGGTTTGGCTGCATTACTACAATGACCACAATGCTTTGGGGCACTGCCCTTCCTTGAGGGGAGGAGGCTGCGTGGGGGCGTGGTCTACATTGTAACTTTCCCCTCCCAGTTCTCACTACAACAACATCAACAAACACATACGGCACATTGGCCAGTGTTGCCATGTCTGCTTATTATAAGCGGCTGGTTTCTAAAATGTAGTTGATATTTGGGCTCGTTTCCAAATGTTTTGATTGTTGTTTAAACCAGTGGTTCTCAAACATGTTCATGTACTTTTCCACGGACCCTCATCTGTGCACTGCGCGGCAACATATTTGCCAGGGAGACCCTACCAAAAATGTGTTGTTAAAATGTTTAAAAAATATTCCACATTTTGCACTTTTTTCCCCTCAAGATTTTTGGGAAAATAGCAGATCTACAAGCTGACACTGCGTCACATCGTTACGCGTTGTGAGCTTGTAGATCGGCAATTTTCAAATAGCCCATGTCTAGGTTTAAAGTGCTCTTGGCACAGGTATTTTCTTTTGGGCTTGTTTTCATATACCTGGTTGCTTATTTCTCTCACAAGATCTGGCAACACTGAATGATGAATGTTTCGTTCCAACTTTTCCGACTTTTTTGTCTACCTTTGGATCACAAAACACGACATCGAAGCCATGTTCTTTCTTGGACCACGTGAAATCTGCCTCTGTTGAACCAGTACAGTTGGACCAGTAGCCTACCCATTGCAAGTTTGCTATACCAGGATGTCAGTCCCATCATCACCGTGTCTTTGTTGCGCCAGCAAGGTGAAACTAGTCTTGGCTGCTGTTGTATTGTGTTCTGTATTGATTTGATTGTATCTTATAGTAAACTAAATATATCATGTATAAATTTATGCCCGCGCGCGTGCGCGGGCATCAATTTTTTTTATACATTCCATCCCACCATGTAGACAGTCCGGTGCTGGTGACGTGACGTCCATCTTCTACTTGGGAGTCGGGACATCCATGGAGAATATGCAGCATAGTCAACAATATAATAATAATAAAACAAAACGTTTCATACTCATGTCATGTGTGACTCCTTATTTCTGAGAGCATATGTTTCACTGTCATTTCCAGTTATATTCTTTGGACTAAACTTATAGAAAACATGGGCATTACTTTAGAATGACATGCTAATGTTCAAATACTCTTGTCATACACAGCCTAATCATTTTTTGTTTTTGTTTTTCAACTGAGACCGTTTCATGCTTTCAATTGGTGTATATGGATAATATTAGGTTTTACTATAGCCTATTGTATCGAAGACCAGTAAAGTTGAATCCAATGTGCTGGGGTCCCCAGAAAAATAATGATTACATGTAGAAGTAAAGAAGTAAATAGGCTACTAACAGAATGAACAAGACTTTTTCACTATTATATCTGTAATGCTTACAGTCATGTAATTATGTACCATTCTGCCAAATGAAAGACCATCTCCTATATCATGAAACAGTATCAACATAAACAACCCTTATAGAATTGGGGTTCACATTTTGTCATTATGAATGCTTATACAATGTAGAATGTACTGTGATCAATGAGTAGAGCAAGCAGGGTGTAAATGTAATCGTTTTATTTAGAAAAAGAATATGGTTGTATCTCATAAGGCGAGTCCCAAGGGTCTTCATCAGCCGAACGTTACTCCATTTCCGCAGGCAGGCGAAACAACATTCTGTCCTGTTGAAAAGAACACATTAGATTACACTTGTAGATTAAATAGATATCATCCCACGTGAAGCCTAATCTATACTAATATTGCATGCAAGCCGCAAATAGCAGACCTACAAGCTCACAAAGTGTCGAGTCTGACGCGTTGTGAGCTTGTAGATCTGCTATTTTCGGGACCCAGCGACGTAGCCCTGAAACATGACTGTCATGGGGGAACTTCAACCTGGTGTTTGCACTTTCTACATGTACAATCCGTACATCTACATAAACGTTCGGATTTCAAATAAAAAGTGCTTATCCCATGACCACGGATGTTACAATTTGAATCGGGTGGGTCTAAGTAACAGTATCTTCCGTATTGTTTAATAAAAAAGCATTTTAATCCGATCAGTGGCCATTTATTATGCGACCCTTATGCGATCGGTTGGGAGGTTTATGAGAAAATGGCCACCGATCGGATTAAAATGCTTTTATTTAAACAATACGGAAGATACGGGTACTTGCACCCAGCCGATTCAAATTGTAACATCCGTGGCCATGGCATAAGCACTTTATATTTGAAATCTGACAAGAGACAAAGCATAGATTTGGCTTGTCACACAAGTGGTTTAGCTTTGCATTTGGCTAGCTATGGAACGACAATGTAAACAACAATGCTAGTACTACCCTAACTTTATTAATCTCTAACATTAAAGCAATCAAGTACAATTACACGTTGGATTATTATGTCAAGTTGGCAAAACGTTTACAGCAATCATTACTTACTCTATAAAGTAATTAATCCAAGCTGTGTCCAGCATGATTTCAGCATACAGCCTGTTGAATTCCTCTGCGGTGGAGCTGCTCTTCTGTGTTTTATGGTTCAAATAAATATCTGTTGTGTTAGTATTCCTCTCACGGAGTGTTTACCGACGCCATTGTACAACTGAGCAGGGAGAAAGAAGGCTGATCCCACTCTTTGGGAGACACCCCTTGGGGTGTGTGTGGGGTTGGTCTCACTGAGACACCATGTAGTGCGGACATAGGTGAGAACCCGCGGAAAACGTCATTTGACGCAATGAGGAGCGAAATCGGCGAAGTTCCCCTTTAAGGCATGCAACTTTGCCCTGTGTTTACATAATAAAACAATAAATACATGTTTTACCCATCATTTCTCTCTATACCAGCAGTTAGCAGCCACTGGAGTAGTGTGGTGGTGTTAAATAAAAAACAGCAGATTGGCTATTTTCATTTCATTTTATTTTAAAATAGGGCTTAGGAGATTAATTCATGATGCATTTTTGTAAGTTTAGGTCCTATAGGGAGACAAAAAAAATGTACCTTTTGAGTCTCTCAAGTGAAAGTGTTTGAGGACCCCTGGTTGAGGCAGCTCCATGTATGCAGAGATCACTTCCTCTGGAGGCCATGTTGACGTTGGCCTCCATTCTCTGGACAGCGTTCAGCAGTGGTGGAAAAAGTACTACATTTCTTTACTTACTTTTACTTTACTTTTAAGTGAAAGCATCAATACTGCCATGTAGAAACATTCTGTTACAAGTAAAAGTTCCGGTAATCAAAATGACAAAAGTACAAACGTATTGGCATCAAAATATAGCTAAAGTAACACAATTAAAATAACTCATTATGCAGAGTGTGTCTTTCACAAGGTATCATATGTATAAAATGTATTAGAATATTTTCAAAATAGCAGATCTACAAGCTCACAACGCAGCAACGCAGCATTGTGAAGTTGTAGATCGGCTATTTTCAAATAGCCAAAGTTTAAATAGGGCTGAAGTGGTTAATGATGTATGTTTTGTAATAATAATTCAAATCTAAGTAACTAAATAAAGTTCTCAAATAATTGTAGTGGAGTAAAAAGTACAATATTTGCCTCTGAGATGTAGTGGAGTAGACGTAAAAGTATTGAAAATTGGAAATACTCCAGTAAAGTAAAAGTACCTCAAAATTGTACTTAAGTACAGTATAGAGTACATGTACTTACTTTACTTTACTTTACACCACTGGCATTCAGTACTGATGACGTTGTGTTAGAAATCATGAGGAAGCAGGAGACACCCCTGATAAGTTATGACCTCTGACTTATCAAGTCCATGTTTTATGATAAGCACTATATTTTCCACACTGGTTGTCGTAAATCTCAGAGTTTGTCCTCAGTCTACCGTTTGCTCCTGCTAGATGCGGCCCAGTCCGGGCTGTGAGATTTGTGGACGACATTTTTTTTATTCACCAGTCACCACCATTTATTAGTCCATCAAACCTGCCTTTGAGGTTGGTAATATAGGGACAGAAGCACTGGTTGTGCGTATAAGCTACGCTGGATCAGCTATATTAGATGACTAACATCTCAGAGATGATTCTGTTTCCCTAGCAAGTATGCATTTATGCCACCCACCTGCATGTCCTCACAAAGAGGTATAGCTTGGTCTCAGTATACTGCACAGCAATAAACAGCTGGTTGCTGTGTGCAGGAAAAAAAACCTGTCAGTCATGTTTAGAACCATTTCAGAATGGTTGTCAGTAATTTATGAGAGAGGAAATGTTGCTGGCTTACATTCCGAAATTAGATCATGTTCCCATTTTAAACACATAATGAGACCTAGGAAACATTGAGACAGAGCCAAGACCACTGGATCACAAAGTACTGTTTGGAACAGGTAATGTCTTGCAGTTTGAACTTGTAGTGTTTTGTTCTTGTTTATTTCAGGTATCCATAATGACATGGTTACCACACATCCATCACTGATCTCCTCCTCATGTCATTACACATCTTCCTGGAAAAACCCCACGGGCACTTTCACACTTCGTGTCTGTCGTGTGGTAACCTCATATGTCCAAATTAAGCTGTTATTTCAGGATTCAAATAAAAAAAAATAGCAATAGTAGCAAAACGGGTTGCTTTGCGCCACATTTCGAGCCTGTAGATCTGCTACTTTTGATGCTTATGTGTGACGCTGTAGAATGATCAAGTATAGGGCATTAATTTACGAAAATATGGAGAGGTTTCTGCCCAACGACTTGCATTTTCAACTCAGAGTAAGCACAAAAGCAGTGGTGGAAAGTAACTTATTACTGTACATTTAGGCCACTTACGTGCTGTAACAAATTTTCTCAAATCTGTATGGTTTAATATGTTAATACAATATAACTTATACAATTAGGGTGGGTGTATTTTGTCTCCCTGCTCTTCTATAGAGGCTATGCGAGTGACATTATCGTACCCGGAAGTTATGCGGGAACGCCTACTGAGTTTCAAAAAACTACTTTCTGGCAGAAAGTAGTCCTAGAAACAGAAAAGTCATATCTGATTATATTAAACAATGTTAAATTCACCAACATGGCAGCTGTACGGAAAGCTTGAATTATCCTCTTTCTATCTGCAAAGTTTGTGTTTCATAAAAATCCACCGTAGAGACATGTTATGAGCTACTTTCTGTCAATAAATTACGTGCAGGTGATTATTTTTCTAAGTGTCAGAGTTTGGAAGCGCTCGTTTTCAATAACGCAAGGTCCTGCGCTGCCCCCTGCATTACGTGCAATTTAGAAACAGGTGGTACGCAGGACCGTTGAGTGATTTCCAACGAGCGCGTCCAAACAGTAACGCTCCATGCTGCTCAATGTTTTGCCACTCAGTCTAGATGAGGGGGGGGGGTCCCGATGGAAAAGTGACGCATGTGCATACTCTCTATTGAGATATTAAGATTGAGTGTCAAAGGTCACGTCTCACCTAGACACAGGATCTGACACGAATTTTGACCTGATGGTCAAGATTAAATAAATAAGAAAAAGAGGTTGCGCATCAACAATGGGTTCTCAGTGGAGTGCTAGACCCAAATTCAGTATACTTATATACAGTATACTTTCGGCTATGAGCCTTCCTCAGAGCACGCTCTGAGGAAGGCTCATAGCCGAAACGCGTAAGCGTTCAATTTATTGGTGTGCCAATAAAAAAAAAGTGGAAATGTGAGTAATTTGTCCTCCATTTAATTGCTTTTTTTTGGATGTGCTACCTTTTTGGAATTTTTTTAATTCCTTTTTTTATATGGTCAAGATTAAATGTATCTGCTGAGCAAGCTAGCAGGCAGGCTCTATATAGCTTATATATTTCTAGCACCGGTGCCCATTCCACAGTCGTGATGTGATGCAGTGATGTTTTTCCAACTCTTGCCTTTACTTTGTATAATGTATCAAATTACTTCTTCCACCGTTGCACACGAGTTGTTTCACGTTACATTCTCCACACACATTACACATTCAACCCTGCTTGGGACCAGGGCTGAAATGTGTCAATCTGAGGGTGAATGTGCTTGTGCTGTCATCAGTGCTTACGTTTACAATGTGACTGTGCTGAATGATTGATACTAGCCTCCATCTAAAGGAGGATCAGGTATGTAGCAGGGAATTAAATCAAAGATGACAGTTAGCAGTGAGTCAATGGTGCCATCTCTTGGTGATAATGAGAATCGTCAGTGTGAGCTAGGATGTGTACTATGGTGTTGAATGCACAATGGTTGTAATTCACTGCCACTACTTTCAGTACTTTGTGATACAAAATCAACCAGACATGTGCATGGGTGTATGACGTGTGCATATGTAGATGTTACAAATAGCCATTATAATTATATATTATACTTGTATGTTATACGTGCAGGGGCCTATAATAACCCCTAATAAAACACAATGCATGAGACCTAAATAGTCAAATTGTATTTGCAGGAATGGGGAATGTTTTTGTGGCCTGCACGCTGAAGACATTCCTTTTTGAGTTGAATTAGCCTAAAGACACATGACTATTTACAGCAATTCCCCCTCAAATCCTTACCCCAACCATTTATAAATCAACAAATACTTGTATTATTTTTAAACTGGCCACTGGAGGGATCATGTAGCTGAAGGAAATTACCGCAACCTCAGTATTTTCAATAAAATGTGGTTGGTTGGACTCTGCTGGTGCTGAGGAGCAGCTGAGGAGAGCCAATGAGCACCAGATGCAGACACTCAGCCTGACTTCCATCCAGAGGAACATCAGTGAGCAGGAGACAGAAGATTTCCCGAGGAGGGGACAGGCAAGATGAAAACTTTGACAAGTGCATCGTGCGCAGTGGTGTAAAGTACTAACTAAGTACATTTACCCAAGTACTGTACATAAGTTAAAAAAATATCTTTTTTTTTACTTTAGTGGAGTATTTCCAATTTTCTGTACTTTTACTTCTACTCCGCTACATCTGAGAGGCAAATATTGTACTTTTTACTCCACTAGAATTATTTGAAAACTTTAATTACTAGTTACTTTGTAGATTTTGATTATTATTACAAAACATGCATTAACCACTTCAGCCCTATACACTAAAGCTATTTGAAAATAGCCGATCTACAAGCTTGTAGATCTGCTATTTTCAAAGCATTTTTATACATTTGGGAACTTGTGAAATGTGACATTCTGCAAAATGAGTACATTTACTTTCAGTACTTAAGTATATTTTTATGCCAATGCTTTTGTACCTTTGCTCAAGTACATTTTGAATACCAGACTTTTATTAGAATATTTCTACATTGTGGTGTTGGTACTTGTATACTTGAGTACAAAATGTGAGCATTTCTTCTACCACTGCGTGGACAGGCAAGATGAAAAGTGAGCTGGTGTTTGACGAGGAGTGCATCGCGGGTAGGCTATAGTCCATAGAGTTAAAAATAAGGTATAGTGACACTCAGCGTTTTAGGAGACCGGATTTACTGTATCTAAGGAGGCAAGCCACGCTGTTACGTAACTCAACCCCCGCACTCCCCTCCCAATGAACCCACCATGACTTGAATAACTTGGACTGCCTGTGGTTTGGTATCTTATCTCGCTGCTCTCTGGATAGCACCACTGTCTTATACCACTGGTTCTCATCCTGTGGGTCGGGGCCCAACAAAAGAATCCCCCACCGTGACAAACACTTGTAGGCGTTGTGAGCTTGTAGGTCAGCTATTTTCACAATGTTTGCCTCTTTCTTACGTAATATTCGACAATTTTGGCCAATTTAAAAAGGTCTTAAAAGTCCTTCAATTGTGCAGATACCCTGTATGCACTTATACTGTACGGTGGTTTGTTTACTGCTGAGTGAGAAAACAATGTTGCACATTAAGCTAATCATCTGGGGACCCCAAAAACATTTGGGGACCCACCCGGGGTTCCCGACCTCCAGTTTTGGGACCACTGCCCACTACCAGGGATTTTCAGTACAGTTCTTTTATGCCATAGAACCCCCAAATTGAATTTCAATAAGCCATATATGGACCCCCATTTCAAATGAGTGTGTCCTAAGGACACTGATGTGAATAGATGTTTGGCTTAAACTGGATTAAATTGTCTGAATGACATAATTTTACATGAGAAATAGATTCATAGTGGTGATATTGAAACATTATAAGGATACCGGTAGTCACTCATTGTTTTGTAATACTTTTAAAATACAGTTTTTTAAAATATCACTCCTCATTTGGCCAGGGAACCCTCACCTTGTTCAGTGGCTGCTAGCCTGCCACACAGTCATTGTTTGTCATTTGTGTGTTGTAAGAACACACATTGATTCATTCATGGGTTTATTTATATTAGACATGGAATTAGTTCATATGAACTACTTTTGAAATTATTTTGCAAACATTGACAATGTGTCCAAAACCAATTTTTCACCTGTATTGCCAATGCCTAAGCTTGTAATCCTGGGCGCTACTCTCCCTCTGCCAACCTGGGGAGAGCACCGAACTGAGCTCATGCTTCCTTCTACGCATGAGGAGTTAGCAGGCCGCTTCTTATCACCTGACGGGGGAGTTTCCCCGGTAGGACGTAGCGCGTGGAAGGAACACGTTATTCCAACCAGTTCCTTTCCCCTCCATCAGGCGCCCCGGCTGACCAGGGGGAGGCTGTATAGAGGCCAGGATTACTGCATGTTTTTTTGTGAGGGTACCTACCCTAGGAGACACGGGTAGAACATGCAAATTCCAAACAGAAAGGCCCTTTCCCAAAACTTTCCTGTGTGCTCTCTATCTCTAGTCTCTGCTTGATTGACTGGTCAGCACATTGAGGTGGAAGTTCTCCCAAACGTATCAAATCATACGGCTTATCAATTATGTCGTTCCAATAATGAGTTTGACTATAAAGTTATAAAGTGTGTTTGTGAAGTGCCTGCAAGTTGCTCTCTCTCTCGCTCACTCGATCACACACACACACACACACACACACACACACACACACACACACACACACACACACACACACACACACACACACACACACACACACACACACACACTCTGCTGCTCTATATGTTCCTCTCTCTTGGGCGTGTGCTGTCCAGAGGCAATACGCAATTACGACTATCCAAACCGATAACAATAATTGTTTTGGGATTGCTTGCGATTAAGAAAAGGCATGGGGCTGGGGGTCGGTGTTGTGTGTGTGTGTGTGTGTGTGTGTGTGTGTGTGTGTGTGTGTGTGTGTTTTAACTGTTTTAATTGAAATACTTCTCTTTTACTTTGGACTGTAGAGATTACAATAGGTTGTAATCGTAATTGTTACACTCACACTATATGCACTCATAAATGGCTTTTTCCATAATAATAATAAATATAGCTGCAAGCAGCGATAAACGGGTCCGAGGCATGATAGGCAAAAAGTGATATGCAACAATAGCACAATAAGACGTAGAAACAGAATAGATTGAACTTGAGACAAAGCAGCCCATGCAACTAACAATGAAATGAACATTCTCAACAGCTGAGCAAAGTGCTGAGGGATTGTGGCTATCAATCCAGGCAGAGGCGCCGGCTTTTGTGCATGGCCACGGGGGTGGAACTTGACCACCACTCGCCCCCAAATTGTACGTACAGTACTTGAGTACATGTACTTAGTTACTCAGCTCTGTAATTTCATTCATGAATCCCACCTGGTGGCCTATGTAACTTGATGAACCTACAGGATTGGGGTGGGGGGGGTTGATGACTGCATTCCTCTGGCCACTGATTCTCCTTTCACTCTGTCTGACTCTGCGCTATTGTTCTATAAGTGTTAACGGCCGGCGCGTTGCGTGCGGCTCTCTCGCGGGCACATCTTTGAACCTTCAGAGAGCTGCTTCAAGCTATAGTCATGCTTTAAATTTAAATTGGGCCCCGATGTGAGGGGGCTGATCAATTGAGCATGGGGGCTTTAGACCCGAAGCCCCCACCCTTCCGGTGCCTCTGAATCCAGGGTTAAGAACATTACTCATGGACACCTCAACCCATGGCCATAGACAGGAATCGAATCCTCAACCTTCGGACTCGCAGGCTGTCACACTAGTGATTGAGCTAAGGCTTCAACCAGCCTGACGGTGTTTGTTGAAGATCATAGACTCTTGCCTTCTGCCATGAACCGAGCCCCTGTTTCACTAAAACTAAGATCAGTGGTTCACAAAGCATTTATAAATAGAGAAATGTGATATCTCCTCTGTACCAAAACTAGTGAAAGTAGCCGATCTACAAGCTCACAAAGCGTTGCTATCCAAA
Organism: Gymnoscopelus braueri; assembly: GCF_963280865.1. NCBI lineage: Eukaryota > Metazoa > Chordata > Actinopteri > Myctophiformes > Myctophidae > Gymnoscopelus > Gymnoscopelus braueri. The sequence continues at coordinate 11,892,041 of NC_137615.1, forward strand.
AAGTTGTGAGCTTGTAGATCGGCTAAATTCACAAGGAAATAGGGTATACATTGAAAATAACTACTCTCAAAAGGGCATTTCATGTTATCTTATAAAAATTGCATATGCATTTATTAACACTAGTCCATACCCGGTCGACGCATCCGTGGGGGGATATGCGCACATGATCTGGCAACCCGGGAGGCAGTTAGTCCCATAGCTCGCGGGGCCATCCCACAGCTGGGCAGCCCCGTAACCATGGCGATATTCTTTTAAACAAAATGCTAATAAACAAATGTAATGATGCATAAACATACTCACTGATCACTATCATGCTCCTTAGAATGTTTAGCTTAGTTTAAGGGTCTTATTTGTTGAAAATAGCTGATCAACAAGCTTGTAGATCAGCTATTTTCAAATAGCTGATGTATAGGGTTTATAGTGGCTATAGCTGATGTTGATGCTATATAAAAAATACAAAATAAAAGTCTGGTGACCCTGGGTGTCCCCGGACCCCAGTCTGAGAATCACTGTGCTATTGTATAGTGTGATTACAGGTCAATCACTAAACACCGAAGGAGAGCTGTGTTGGTAAAGCCAGGTTATTAATATATTTTCATACATTTTCATGCAAGTATGGACATATGGTGTCAACATGGCAAAAAAGCATTGGTAGTCGGTACACCTGGTTTCTGCTGGGAACAGTGTTCGATTCCCTGCAGCGCTGTTCTTACTGTTTCACCTTTGTCCTGTTTTGTATGTTTACATTAAATGTTAGCACTCAATTCACACGCTGAACTTATTTACATTTCACATCAAATTTCTCATTGTGTAAAATGATCTAAAACACAGCATGAGCACTTATTAGTGTCAGGTTACTTTTTGTCAAAGCAGGGATCGAACTAGCGACCTTGGGATCCTTCTTAGAAACGCTAGTTTTAACATTTCAGTGCTTTTTGAAAATATTCGGATACATAATTGCTTGCAGTAGGATTTTACATGAAGCTGAGTTATAATTGCATCCATTCCCTTCATTTTTCTCAAAATGTTTCTCCTTTTCCCTGGGTTTTGAACATGGAACCTCGGTACTGAGAATACACTCTTCAGACCCCTACACCATCTCTCAGCTGCTCACATCACGTCTCTTTGTGTTTTTGACTTTTTTTTGTATTTTACTTACACCTAGAACCCCCATTCAAAAATGTAAATGTTCATCTTACTGTGGATATGTTTGCCTGAAAAGGAATCTTTGAAATGTTGCATGGTTTTAGAATTGTGCTCCTTTAAAAGTTCAGAGATTTATAATGGAGGCCGATGGAAGCATTCGGGACCTCAAAAAAACACTTTCACCTAGAAACTCCATTCACAGTTCAGAAATTCCACCTTACTGTGGACATGCATGCATGCTTGAGATTTTTTCTTTGAAATCATTTGTAGTTTGGGAGATATTTAACTTTAAGCGCCCAATGCATTGTCAATGCGGCAATGGACATTTAAAGGGAAACGAGTACAGGCTACTAATCCTACCTACTTACCAATAGTAACCGCATTCATACTTTAAAATGTTCATATTACTGTGGACATGTTTGCCTGAAAAGGAATCTTTGAAATGTTTAATAGTTTTAGAATTATACTCCTTTAAAAGTTCAGAGATTTATAATGGAGGTCGATGGACGAATTTGGGACCTCAAAAAAACACTTTCACCTAGAAACTCCATTCACAGTTCAAAAATTCCACCTTACTGTGGACATGCATGCTTGAGATTTTTTCTTTGAAATCATTTGTAGTTTGGGAGATATTTAACTTTAAGCACCCAATGCATTGTCAATGCGGCAATGGACATTTAAACTGGGGGAAAAGTACAATCTTTGGCAGGCTACCAGTGCTACAGTATATAACACACAAGTGAACATATCTATGAGCCACTGTGGTCTAGTGGTTTATTTAAAGGGCTTGCAACCAGAAGGTTCCTAGTTCAAATCATGTTTATCCAACTTTTTCTTGGCGCTTTTACCTTTATCTAATATTTCAGTGAAGACCACAATAGTGAACAGAGTAAGTAAGAACCACTTTGGTGCAGTGGATTAGATAGAGGACTTGTAACCAGAAGTGTCCCGGTTCAAATCCAACTAGGACATTCTTCCAACTTTTACCTGCCAAAGTTTGTACCTTTTCCCCTGTAAATGTGTATTAAAATGTCTTCTGTAAAATTTTGGCTGAGAAGAGTTCTTTCAGACATAACCCCCCACCTTTAACTATCAGGAAAGAGTGTATGGACGCAGTCCCGCCGATGGTCCTCCGTGTACGTGGATGGCAAGGGACTTGAACCTGCGACTGTCTGTAGCAGATGCAACCGATCAAGATCAGATAAACCGAACCTTACCACTGCGGCAACGCACCTTTGGGCCCTCAACAGGTGTCTCTCCGTGATTTTGACTTGCTTTTTTTGTATTTTGGCCTTGAAAATGTCAAAGTACTACAACGTTGAAACATGGGACAACAGGGTAAACATGGAATCTCTGTGCTGAGAATCCACTCTTTAGACCACTACACCATCTCTCAGCTGCTCACATCATGTCTCTTTGTGCTTTTGACTTGCTTTTTTGTATTTTACTTACACCTAGAACTCCCATTCAAACTTTAAAATGTTCATCTTACTGTGGACATGTTTGCCTGAAAATGAATCTTTGAAATGTTGCATAGTTTTAGAATTGTGTTCCTTTAAAAGTTCAGAGATTTATAACGGAGGCCGATGGAAGCTTTCGGGACCTCAAAAAAACATTTTCACCTAGAAACTCCATTCACGGTTCAAAAAATCCACCTTACTGTGGACATGCATGCTTGAGATTTTTTTTTAAAATCATTTGTAGTTTGGGAGATATATAACTTTAAGCGCCCAATGCATTGTCAATGCGGCAATGGACATTTAAAGGGAAACGAGTACAGGCTACTAATCCTATATACTTACCGCTAGTAACCCCATTCATACTTTAAAATGTTCAGCTTACTGTGGACATGTTTGCCTGAAAAGGAATCTTTGAAATGTTTAATAGTTTTAGAATTGTACTCCTTTAAAAGTTCTGAGATTTAAAATGGAGGTCGATGGACGAATTTTGGACCTAAAAAAAATACTTTCACCTAGAAACTCCATTCACAGTTCAAAAATTCCACCTTACTGTGGACATGCATGCTTGAGATTTTTTCATTGAAATCATTTGTAGTTTGGGAGATATTTAACTTTAAGCGCCCAATGCATTGTCAATGTGGCAATGGACATTTAAAGGGAAACGAGTACAGGCTACTAATCCTACATACTTACCAATAGTAACCCCATTCATACTTTAAAATGTTCATCTTACTTTGGACATGTTTGCCTGAAAAGAAATCTTTGAAATGTTTAATAGTTTTAGAATTGTACTCCTTTAAAAGTTCAGAGATTTATAATGGAGGTCGATGGACGGTTTTGGGACCTCAAAAAAACACTTTCACCTAGAAACTCCATTCACAGTTCAAAAATTCCACCTTACTGTGGACATGCATGCTTGAGATTTTTTCTTTGAAATCATTTGTAGTTTGGGAGATATTTAACTTTGAGCGCCCAATGCATTGTCAATGCGGCAATGGACATTTAAAGGGAAACGAGTACAGGCTACTAATCCTACCTACTTACCACTAGTAACCCCATTCATACTTTAAAATGTTCATCTTACTGTGGACATGTTTGCCTGAAAAGGAATCTTTGAAATGTTTAATAGTTTTAGAATTGTACTCCTTTAAAAGTTCAGAGATTTTATAATGGAGGTTGATGGACGAATTTGGGACCTCAAAAAAACACTTTCACCTAGAAACTCCATTCACAGTTCAAAAATGTCACCTTAGGGCGCGCTCCCACCAAGAGTTGGCTGGCCGCTGTTAAACGCAGGTTGTGCGCGGCCACAGTTTTTTGCAGCCAGCGGATTCTAAAAAACGGGAGTGTCGCGCCTGTCACTCACTTCGTAGCCCGCACTGCCTGCTGCCTTGAGCACCATGTTGCTTCCTGAGTCTTGAGACGGTCCGCCTTCCACTCACCCGATTGGACAGAGGGAGAAAATCAGCGCCTGCCTCCAGCAGATTTATGCTTAGTCGCGGAGAGCAGATAAACGCAAGGTCTGCGCGACTAGCGGAAAAATCTGCTCTTGCGTGAATCAACGCATTTGCATTGACAATGCATTGGCAGATTCTGCAAACAGCAGCCAGCCAACTCTTGGTGGGAGCGCGCCCTTACTATGGACATGCATGCTTGAGATTTTTTTCTGGGAAATCATTTGTAGTTTGGGAGATATTTAACTTTAAGCGCCCAATGCATTGTCAATCCGGCAATGGACATTTAAAGGGAAACGAGTACAGGCTACTAATCCTACATACTTACTGCTAGTAACCCCATTCATACTTTAAAATGTTCATCTTACTGTGGACATGTTTGCCTGAAAAGGAATCTTTGAAATGTTTAATAGTTTTAGAATTGTACTCCTTTAAAAGTTCAGAGATTTATAATGGAGGTCGATGGACGCATTTGGGACCTCAAAAAAACACTTCCACCTAGAAACTCCATTCACAGTTCAAAAATTACACCTTACTGTGGACATGGATGCTTGAGATTTTTTTCTGGGAAATCATTTGTAGATTGGGAGATATTTAACTTTAAGCGCCCAATGCATTGTCAATCCGGCAATGGACATTTAAAGGGAAACGAGTACAGGCTACTAATCCTACATACTTACTGCTAGTAACCCCATTCATACTTTAAAATGTTCATCTTATTGTGGACATGTTTGCCTGAAAAGGAATCTTTGAAATGTTTAATAGTTTTAGAATTGTACTCCTTTAAAAGTTCAGAGATTTATAATGGAGGTCGATGGACGCATTTGGGACCTCAAAAAAACACTTCCACCTAGAAACTCCATTCACAGTTCAAAAATTACACCTTACTGTGGACATGGATGCTTGAGATTTTTTTCTGGGAAATCATTTGTAGTTTGGGAGATATTTAACTTCAAGCGCCCAATGCATTGTCAATGCGGCAATGGACATTTAAAGGGAAACGAGTACAGGCTACTAATCCTACATACTTACTGCTAGTAACCCATTCATACTTTAAAATGTTCATCTTACTCTGGACATGTTTGCCTGAAAAGGAATCTTTGAAATGTTTAATAGTTTTAGAATTGTACTCCTTTAAAAGTTCAGAGATTTATAATGGAGGTCGATAGACGAATTTGGGACCTAAAAAAAACACTTTCACCTAGAAACTCCATTCACAGTTCAAAAATTCCACCTTACTGTGGACCTGCATGCTTGAGATTTTTTCTTTGAAATCATTTGTAGTTTGGGAGATATTTAACTTTAAGCGCCCAATGCATTGTCAATGCGGCAATGGATATTTAAAGGGAAACGAGTACAGGCTACTAATCCTACATACTTACTGCTAGTAACCCCATTCATTCTTTAAAATGTTCATCTTACTGTGGACAGGTTTGCCTGAAAAGGAATCTTTGAAATGTTTCATAGTTTTAGAATTGTACTCTTTTAAAAGTTCAGAGATTTATAATGGAGGTCGATGGACGGATTTGGGACCTCAAAAAAACACTTTCTCCTAGAAACTCCATTCACAGTTCAAAAATTCCACCTTACTGTGGACATGCATGCTTGAGATTTTTTCTTTGAAATCATTTGTAGTTTGGGAGATATTTAACTTTAAGCACCCAATGCATTGTCAATGCGGCAATGGACATTTAAAGGGAAACGAGTACAGGCTACTAATCCTACCTACTTACCACTAGTAACCCCATTCATACTTTAAAATGTTCATCTTACTGTGGATATGTTTGCCTGAAAAGGAATCTTTGAAATGTTTAATAGTTTTAGAATTGTACTCCTTTAAAAGTTCAGAGATTTTATAATGGAGGTCGATGGACGAATTTGGGACCTCAAAAAAACACTTTCACCTAGAAACTCCATTCACAGTTCAAAAATGTCACCTTACTGTGGACATGCATGCTTGAGATTTTTTTCTGGGAAATCATTTGTAGTTTGGGAGATATTTAACTTTAAGCGCCCAATGCATTGTCAATCCGGCAATGGACATTTAAAGGGAAACGAGTACAGGCTACTAATCCTACATACTTACTGCTAGTAACCCCATTCATACTTTAAAATGTTCATCTTACTGTGGACATGTTTGCCTGAAAAGGAATCTTTGAAATGTTTAATAGTTTTAGAATTGTACTCCTTTAAAAGTTCAGAGATTTATAATGGAGGTCGATGGACGAATTTGGGACCTCAAAAAAACACTTCCACCTAGAAACTCCATTCACAGTTCAAAAATTACACCTTACTATGGACATGTATGCTTGAGATTTTTTTCTGGGAAATCATTTGTAGTTTGGGAGATATTTAACTTTAAGCGCCCCATGCATTGTCAATGTGGCAATGGACATTTAAAGGGAAACGAGTACAGGCCAGAGATGTCCACGAGTCTCTGAGCTCGAGTCCGAGTCAAGTCTCAAGTCTTTGAGGCTCGAGTCGAGTCAAGTCTCAAGTCTTTGAGGGTTGAGTCGAGTCGAGTCCGAGTCAAGTCTCGGGTCTTTGAGGCTCGAGTCGAGTCGAGTCTCAAGTCTTTGAGGCTCGAGTCGAGTCGAGTCTCAAGTCTTTGAGGGTTGAGTCGAGTCGAGTCCGAGTCAAGTCTTTGAGGGTCGAGTCCGAGTCAAGTCTCGAGTCTTTTTAAAGTCTTTTTAAAAAAAAACATTAGATTCACAGATTAGAGATTTTATGTATTTTCCCCACAATTTATTTTCATTCAAATGAAATGTGATTGAACTTGCACTAATAATGACTTTAGTTGATTTTTCACTCTTTAAAATATAGTATTTCTTAATTATTAATAATTACAGCTTGTAGATTGGCTATTTTCATGATTTTTAATTGTTTTTAAATAATAATTAAAAAGGAACATACAAGATTTCCACCCGACAGCGATAATATATAGCCAATATGGTTCTGTATCAGTATATGAGTCAGTTTTTGCAGATTTCATTCTAATTGGCTACTATGCCTGCATATGAATTTCATGGGCCTGGGTAGGTCACCCTGGCTTGGCGGAGATATGCCCTGTTGCGCACACTCGACTCCGCACAGCAGTCCAACAGCAGAGCAGGTGAAAGCAATTCACTTAAACGAGGGCTGTGTTGCGCACCAAAAAACTGTCTAAATGTGGATCCCCAGTTCAAATATGATTCTTTTGGGGGGTCACGGCCTGAAAAGGTTTGAGAACCACAGCTTTTATGCAGTGAACATTACATGAGCGTAGCGTTTACCGTGGTGAAGTGTTGAATATTCACCCAGCTGGGTTTAACGAAATGAAAATCCGATGTTTCCTAAACGTGCTGTCACAGATGATCCGACCATCTTATAAAAAATGTAAGCATATGCCAAGATAACTGAGGTTATATAGCTGATTCTGAGCTAAACATATTTGTTTAATTTCGAAGTTTTTATATTTAAACTTTATGATGAAAGGCCGCGGCGGCCACACACATAGCAGCTGTTGCGCTCGCCTCTCCATTTTTACGTTAATGAGCAGCACGAAACAGCTTGACTGAAGCCGGCTCCGCGCAGCGCGCACTGGAGCGGAGGTTTCTTTGCGGGGGGGGGGACAGGGGAGTGGAAGTTTTTTGGGCATTTCATTCATTTATTTGTCCAAAAAATAAACATAAAATAAAGATTGTCCACGAGTCTTTGAGGCTCGAGTCGAGTCAAGTCTCAAGGCTTTGAGGCTCGAGTCGAGTCAAGTCTCAAGTCTTTGAGGGGCGAGTCAGAGTCGAGTCGAGAGTCTCGTTTTTGGCCACTCGAGTGCGACTCGAGTCCGAGTCCCTAACTCGAGTCCCCATCTCTGGTACAGGCTACTAATCCTACATACTTACTGCTAGTAACCCCATTCATTCTTTAAAATGTTCATCTTACTGTGGACATGTTTGCCTGAAAAGGAATCTTTGAAATGTTTCATAGTTTTAGAATTGTACTCCTTTAAAAGTTCAGAGATTTATAATGGAGGTCGATGGACGAATTTGGAACCTAAAAAAAACACTTTCACCTAGAAACTCCATTCACAGTTCAAAAATTCCACCTTACTGTGGACATGCATGCTTGAGATTTTTTCTTTGAAATCATTTGTAGTTTGGGAGATATTTAACTTTAAGCGCCCAATGCATTGTCAATGCGGCAATGGACATTTAAACTGGGGGAAAAGTACAAACTTTGGCAGGCTACCAGTTCTACAGTGAACATCACACAAGTGAACATATGTAAGAACCACTGTGGTGTAGTGGTTTAGATAAAGGGCTTGCAACCAGAAAGGTTACCAGTTCAAATCTAGCCAGAATGTTTATCCAACTTTTTCTTGGCACTTTTACCTTTATCTAATCTTTCAGTGGAGGCCACAATAGTGAACAGATCAAATAAGAACCACTGTGGTGCAATGGATTAGATAGAGGACTTGTAATTAGAAGTTTCCCGGTTCAAATCCAACTAGGTCATCTTTCCAACTTTTACCTGCCAAAGTTTGTACCTTTTTCCACTGTAAATGTTTATTAAAATTTCTTCTGTAAAACTTTAGCTGGGAAGAGTTCTTTCAGACATAACCCCCCACCTTTAACTATCAGGAAACAGGGGAGGGACGCAGTCCCGCCGATGGTCCTCCGTGTACATTGATGGCATGGGACTTGAACCTGCGACTGTCTGTAGCAGAGGCAACCGATCAAGATCAATATAATAAACCGAACCCTACCACTGCGCCAACGCACCTTCGGGCTCTCAACAGGTGTCTCTTTGTGCTTTTGACTTGCTTTATTGTATTTTGGCCTTGAAAATGTCAAAGTTCTACAACATTGAAACATGGGACAACTGGGTTTTGAACATGGAACCTCTGTACTGAGAATCCACTCTTTAGACCCCTACACCATCTCTTTACTGCTCACATCATGTCTCTTTATGCTTTTGACTTGCTTTTTTGTATTTTACTTACACCTAGAAACCCCATTCAAACTTTAAAATGTTCATCTTACTGTGGACATGTTTGCCTGAAAAGGAATCTTTTAAATGTTGCATAGTTTTAGAATCGTACTCCTTTAAAAGTTCAGAGATTTATAATGGAGGCCGATGGAAGCTTTCGGGACCTAAAAAAAACACTTTCACCTAGAAACTCCATTCACACTTCAAAAAGTCCACCTTACTGTGAACATGCATCCTGGAGATGTTTTACTTTGAAATGATTTGTAGTTTTTGAAATATTTAACTTCAAGCGCCAAATGCATTGTCAATGGCAAAGGACATTTAAACTGGGGGAAGAGTACAAACTTTGGCAGGCTACTAGTCCTACAGTCAAGAACACACACGTGAACAGACCATGTAAGAACCACTGTGGTGTAGTGGTTTAGATAAAGGGCTTGCAACCAGAAAGTTCCCAGTTCAAATCCAGTCAGAATGTTTTTCCACCTTTTTCTTGGCGCTTTTACCTTTATCTAATCTTTCAGTGAAGACCACAATAGTGTACAGAGTGAGTGAGAACCGCTGTGGTGCAGTGGATTAGATACAGGACTTGTAACCAGAAGTTTCCCAGTTCAAATCCAGATAGGACATTCTTCTAACTTTTGCCTACCAAAGTTTGTACTTTTGTCCCCCTGTAAATGTGTATTAACATTTCTTCTGTAAAAATGTAGCCGGGATAGAGTTCTTTCAGACATAACCCTCCACCTTTAACTATCAGGAAACAGGGGAGGGACGCAGTCCCGCCGATGGTCCTCTGTGTACATTGATGTCATGGGACTTGAACCTGCGACTGTCTGTAGCAGAGCCAACCGATCAAGATCAATATAATACACCGAACCCTACCACTGCGCCAACGCACCTTCAGGCCCTCAGCAGGTGTCTCTTCGTGCTTTTGACTTGCTTTTTTTGTATTTTGGCCTTGAAAATGTCAAAGTACTACAACATTGAAATATGGGACAACTGGGATGTGAACATGGAACCTCTGTGTTGAGAATCCACTCTTTCAACCCCTACACCATCTCTCAGCTGATCACATCATGTCTCTTTGTGGTTTTGACTTGCTTTTTTTGTATTTTACTTACACCTAGAACCCCCATTCAAACTTTAAAATGTTCATCTTATTGTGGACATGTTTGCCTGAAAAGGAATCTTTGAAATGTTTCATAGTTTTAGAATTGTACTCCTTTAAAAGTTCAGAGATTTATAATGGAGGCCGATGGAAGATTTTGGGACCCCAGTTTTCCCCCAGTTTAAATATCCATTGCCATTGACAATGCATTGGGCGCTTAAATTTAAATATTTCAAAAACTACAAATCAGCAACATCCTATGCCTATGCTTGAACCACAATGAAATTAAAACTTGTAGTCAGCATGTGGTGAATATTCTGTTGCTCAGTATGCAACCATCTTTCACATGAACAGTTTTGTCTCTGTCTATATCATTCCAAAGCCCATTACAGTGTCAAAGACAATCCAAAGTACTACTACATCTTCAAATATCTCCCCTGTTCAAGGGAGAGGCTATATAATAGTGGTTTGGCCTTAGGTGTCCCATACCATGTGGGAGACTGGGGTTCAAATCCCGACCGCTACATTCAGAATTTTCCTAAATAAAAGAGCCGATATACAATCTGCACTGTATGACATAATTGTCATACTCCATTCATTATAACACAGAGATGTTATTAGACACTAAGCTATCCATGTCAACACGTCTTTAAGCTCTAGGAGTCTCAACAGTTATAAGTAATTACCGTTTAATCTAGCTGAAGAGGCAATTCATTGATCAAATTTTTGCACAATTTTAACATCCCAGATCGATTGAAATATTAATCCACTGTGCCGACTAATACACCAAGATGTAATCACAGGTAATCACAGGGCTATCTGCTTGATATAATAAAAGTGCATTCAGGTATTATGAATCAATGAATTGAGTGCTAACATTTAATGTAAACATACACAGCAGGACAAAGGTTTGATTGATTGATTGATTGAAATTGATTGATTGATTGATTGAAATTTTTATTAGGCAAAAGAATGTAAAACAACACAGTTACATTTATAATGCTTTTGTCTAAAAGGTCCGGCCAAAAAAGTCCTTGCGGACTTGTTTCCGTTGGGGTCCTTGAATTAATTTCATAGACATATATAGTAGCAACCAAACAGTTCAAAAATCAACATGAAAATACAGATAATACAGAAAAAATACAACTATGTACCAAAAAAAAGGAGCATGAAAAAAATTAAAATAAAAAATAAATGTACAAAAAAAGGGGGGGGGGGGGTGAAGCATGGAAAAATAACGATTATATACAAAAAATGCATGAGGAAATACAAAATATGTACAAAAAAGAGGAGGGCGGGGGGGTCGTCTGTCTACAGGGAAACTGGTACTATCTCCTCTTTCCCACGGGGGGGAGGGGAAGATTTCATTGGCTAGAAATGCGTAAGGAAAACGAGGGGGAGATTTCACATAGATTGGTGAAGCAATAGGAAGCGGCGCTGGAATCCAACCGCCTGGGTTTGGATCCGCCCTTCAAGACCATCGATAGGGCTCGCTCTTTCAGGCTAGTAGATCGGCTACTTTCACTAGTTTCGGTTCCGAGGAGACATACAATTTCTCTATTGGTAAATGGTTTGTAAACTAGTGATCTTAGTGTTAGTGAAACAGGGGCTCGGTTCATGGCAGAAGGCACGAGTCTATGATCTTCAACAGACACTGTCAGTCTAGATGAAGCCATTGCTCAATCACTAGTGTGACAGCCTGTGAGTCCGAAGGTTCAGAGTTTGATTCCTGTCTATGGCCATGGGTTAAGGTGTCCATGAGTAATGTTCTTAACCCTGGATTAGCCACAATCCTTCAGCTGTTGAAAATACTGATTTCAATGTTAGTTGCATGGGCTGCTTTGTCTCAAGTTCAATCTATTCTGTTTCTATACGTGCTATTGTTGCATATCGCTTTTTGCCTTTCATGCCTCGAACCCGTTTATCGCTGCTTGCAGCTTTAACTTGTGGTTGAATTTGATCTGAGGGTGGGTAAGCCATGCAGAGGCGGAGTAGAAGTGCCTTTTTTTGTTTTGTTAATTGATTTATTCCACAGTATAAGCAAAGGTTTAAAATGTGTCAATTTAAGAATACAATGACATAACTTTATGTATTTTTTTTTATTTCAAATACAGAAAATACAAGATATGAAAGTATCTTGATACAAATTACATCAAATTACATCATGTTTTCCCCATCCAGGTCAAATTAAATATGTATTTCTAATACATGCATTTCAAATACTGCCCATCTCTGAGCTCCATAGCTACGGTAATATGTTATGAAACACATTAGGTATCTTTGTACTCAGGATTCATTTCAAAGACCCCCCATAACTCTCAGAGTTACAGACCTGTAAGCAGTGGTGTAAAGTAACTAAGTACATGTACTCAAGTATTGTACTTTTACTTTAAGTATTTCCAATTGTCAATACTTTTACTTCTACTCCACTATATCTCAGAGGCAAATATTGTACTTTTACTCCACTACAATTAATTGATAACTTTAGTTACTAGTTACTTTGCAGATATAAATGATTAAATTACAAAACATACATTAACCACTTTAGCCCTATTTTATACCTAGGCTATTTGAAAATAGCCGATCTACAAGCTCACAACGCGTCGCATCGCGACGCGTTGTGAACTTGTTGATCTGCTATTTTCAAACAATTTAGTACTTTTACTTTTGGTACTTTAAGTCCGTTTTGATACCAATACTTTTGTACTTTTACTCAAGTAAATGTTGAATTTCAGACTTTTACTTGTAACAGAGTAAACAATCAGAGTAGCATTTGAGTACTTTTTCCACCACTGCCTGTAAGGGTCCACGTGGAAGCCCCTCAAGGAGCCCCCTGGGCCCCACTTTGAGAACCACTGATATTAGGTGTCTGTGTAAGTATGTGTGGTGTGCATATTATGCAGTATATTGTATAGCCAATTACCCTCAAAATCAGATCAACCTCGATGGGAGAGAAGGCAGAAGGGAACAGGAACTGAATATGTGTCTTTCTCTCTTGACTTCTACTCCTGAATTACGGAATTAATAACCATTTTGAATTATAGTCTGTGTGACACATGACCCGGAAAGCCTTAATTATTGATTACCTGTTTCAGCACGAAGCGGCAGGGACATAATTACCTTCTGTAATGTGCACCCTTCATCACATTTAAACATTTATATTGCTTATCTTTCTTCCTAACCCCTGGCTACGTTTTTCTAATTACACTAATCAAATTGGGAATGGAGGAGCAATTCTTCTTTTTTTCACTTCAATTAGAAAGCCTGCCGATGACGTGCTTATTTCTCTGGTTTTCAAGCGCACTGAGGGGGTTGTTAGATAGGCGGTGTAAAACGTACTTGACATAGGCCTACACTGCGTTGTTCGGCCGTGTCGCTCGCTTGCTGATAAGTTTCAGGTTGGAAAAAAACGCAATGTGATGTGATGATCAGTACAGTAGATCTCTCTGTTAGCATAGATTGGGAAGAATAGCCTATAGGCGTATGAATGAAAAGTGCTCCTCAAATAAAAACAAAACCCTATTGGAAAATGAATACATCACAATTAGACTATTCTGTGTTTTCTTAATTGTTAAAAAAATCTTAAAAAACCTATATGATATGAGGCCTAAATAAAATCGGTCCGAATTGCTGACAGTTACATTGAAAAGACAGGGAAGCTGTACTACTGTACATTAGATCCACTGGAACACAGGTTGATTTCACCCACCCAATCCCCCACACATATAACTAATTATATGTGTTTTGACAACTTGCTGCGTTGGAAGGCACAGACAGAAGACAAAGGACGGAGTCAGAGACACAGAAAAACAAGAGTCTCCCCCAACATCTTGAGAAAACAAAACTTTATTGATGATTATTGTTAGGGGGGGAAGAACCATAGTGCATGCACATACAATGACGGGATAGGAAGCCTTTTTTTGAACCACAACACCTACTGGAAGCAGAGGGATTGTATAAAGTAGTTTATGGGGTCAGACGTTAGGCATTTAGCGAGGGTTAGGAGAGTCCGCCATTGTCTGACTGATGAGTATGCACACACAGAGGAAGGTTTTTAAGCCGCGGAGCCAAGAGCCCCAAAAAGCCTTCTGCTGCTGCCTTTTTATAATAATGTGTTGCAATTGGATTGTTTCTCCTGTTTTCTTTGTTATTATAAATACAAAAAAGTAAGATATGTGACAAGTGGCTAAATTGGGTATAGTTGTAAACAGAATGGGGCTAGAGGAAGTGGCTAGTGAGCTATGCTAGCTTTGTTGGCGTAGCCCTAGCCAGGCTGCCTCCCTCCTGCCCGTTTGTATAGCGCTTTGTCAGATCCATCACGACTTTTAATTTAGTAATGTTCCTATTTACATCATAGAGTTATCCTGTTCACAAATCATATAATTTTCATCATATTTCTTTAATATTCAAACAGGTAAATTTTTCAAAGGTTTGAGTTCTAGAAAATAACAATACAAAGGATGTCACATTAAGAATGATACAGGGAAAAAAAGAGATTCAGAGAAACTGACCAAAATGAGGAAAAAAGAAAAAATAACTACATACAGCACTGATATGTGTCACAGGATTAAGAAGTGATGTCAAAATTACAGGTCGTGTGTGCAAAATAGTACAGTTGACAAAATACAATGAGAATATCTACATTGTGATTGCATTACTTGTAAAGAGATAATATAAATCTGGATATGATTCCATAGAAAATGAGAAAGCTCTCCCTAACAATTGGTCTACTTTGTCTAAATCTAAAACGATATACCGTTTTTGTGTATTTCATATAGAAGAACATCTTCACTGCACAGCTCAAATATAATACACTGTTGGTTTATTATACTTTTTTACCCCAACTTTCATTACAAATAAACATAGTCATATTATTTTTGAAAAAAACCTCAAACAAAAAAACATTATAATAAAAAAAAAACTCAAACAAAGCAAACAAAATAAAAAAATAAAAGAAACAAAAAATAGACACGGTAGCTTTGGGCACCGCTACTTCCTTTTGTTTTGTTTATTTTTTTAATTTAAATTTGTATCTTCTTAAATCTCTCCAGTTATATAAAAGTCAGCAATTATACCAATCAATATACTGGAAGTTTATATATAAAAAAAACATCTGGCCAACACTATTCAGGGTTTGGACTAAGCAACTAGGTGGTTCAACAGTAAAACTGCCGTGGCGATACATTTTTATTTTATTTTATTTTATGTTTTTCTCTCATCTAATAGCTCATATCTATGTAAAATCTTTGTACACATTAAACACTCCGGATATGTCCAGCGGAACCTTTGGCTTGGGAGTGACGTGAGATATAACCACATTATCTAACCCCACTGGTTCTCAACGACGGGCTCAGGGCCCCACCAGGGGCCAAAAAAGGACCCTTACGGGTCTGTAACTCTGAGAGTAATGGGCCCTTACGGGTCTTTAACTCTACGAGTTAAATAAACACTGAGGATTTTACCGTGTGGAATGGAGTTCCAGTTTGAAATACATCAGACCACGTACCCCCATTCGATGCAATTTGTTTAATCTCTCTGACCCCAATCTACACTGAAAACTCCTCAGTGTTAGTTTAACTCTGAGAGTGTTCCATGTGTACACTCTCAGAGTTACAAACAGTCCATTTGGACCCCATGGGGGTCCCCAGACCTGATGTTGAGAAACAGTGATCTAATCAACGATTACGACAGCCTCGTTAACTCACTGAGGACTAACACACGATTCACTAAAACCACAAACTAAAATTACACTTGCCTTTTGAGGCCCATCTATACTCCCTCACACAACTGTGTTGTGTAACAAAAAAATGAAGTGTTTTCAAATGAACAAATATGGCGACACACTGTCAACTCTTTTTTTTTCACTTGTAAAGACATCATTTTGAAGTATAAATCAGCCTTTTAACCTTCCTTGGGACTTCCCCACGTTAAAATAAGTTCGGGAAAGAACTCAACACCCATTCAAAACATTCATTACATCTGTCCGAAAAGTACTTTCCATCCTATCTACCGTATAGCTTTTGTAGACCCCTTAATACTACTCTGTCCCAAAGAACCCACGCCCCTCCCCCCCCTTCCAAAAACGATAAAAACGAACAAAAACATCTTCGCTAAAATGTCAGAGGAAGCGCCGAAGGAAGCTGTGAAAAACCAAACCAAACGACACTTGACTAGTATAGTCACTTTAAACACTCTTACAAAACGTTGATAACCCCAAAAAATATGACTATGGACCTATATCTTACAGGGTTAGAGTTCTATACAAGCCCTAACAATTTTAAATCTGTTTACATTTTTCTCTGTTGTCCTAATTGTTTATAACTCTAGCAGCTCTCTATTTAGTACCACGGAAAATCAAAACAAGAAAAGAAAAGAGAAAAGAAAAAACCTCTACAGGTGACAATCTATGTTTTAAATCTTTAGAAATTAAAAACCCACAATATCAAAATACACAGCACAAAATATCTGAGGTATAAGATGAAAAATATCAGTTTGTAATTGTATTCTTA
>NC_137615.1:11913679-11916179 GCF_963280865.1 Gymnoscopelus braueri
TTAATTTAGTTTTATTGAATAACAACTGTAGCACTGCCCCGCTGTGTGCACTACAGTTTATATTTATGTGCGTGCACGCGTGCGTGCGTGAGAGAGAAAGAGAGAGATCAGAAAAAAACGGATCTGTTTAGAATGTGAACTGGGTCCCCATCAGGGTTGCCATGTCTGCTTATTATAAGTGACTTGGGGCTTCTTTTTCTATAAAGTTGCTTGTAAATATTGGTAGTTGCTGGTTGCGTTTTTTTGGGCTTGTTTCTAATGTGTAGTTGCTTTTTTGGGCTTGTTTCCCTATGTTGTTCTCCAGTGGTTCCCCAGTGGCTCTCAAACATTTTTATGTCAAGGACCCCCAAATCAATATGTATTTGTCCACAGACCCCCCCATCTGAAAATATGTTGTGCCAGGGACCACCGTGTTGTTAAAATGTTTCAAAGAATTACCAAAATGTTTCCCTTTTTTTCCAAGTCTTTTTTTTGAAAATAGCAGATCTATAAGCTCGCGGATCAGCTTGTAGATCGGCTATTTTCAAATATCTGATGCGTATACTGTAGGTTTAAAGTGCTCACGTGGCCTATAGTCACTTCTTTTTGGGATTGTTTTCCTAGACCCTGGTTGCTTATTTCTCTCACAAAATCTGGCAACGCTGGTCCCCACACAGCCCTCATGCCTGCTGCAGCTGAGAGACAGCATCTATCTCGGGGGGTGATAGAGATAAGCAGCTCTATCCATTTATCTCTGAGGAAGCGGGCACGGACCCACCGAAGCTGACGAGATCCAATCAGTGCGTGTAGAGAGGCATGAGAACTTTTAATGAACTATTAAGGGTTTTTCTTTTTCTTTTTTTTTGGAAGCGGCTGAGTTCTTAACTCGGGTCCCCGTTGGAACAAGACTTTTTTTTTACTAGTTTCCCACTCTAAAGCGGGGAGTTAATTGCATTCACCTGACGTCCCCGCAGGCCTGAGTGAGTTTCTGACGGCGAGACGGGGGCCGGGGGGTTGAACGAACGAAACGCACGGCGGCGAGGGGCTCTCGATCGGCGAGGCCGCGCTTTAATGCGATAAAAATCTCTGTGAGTGTTAGCGCTTAAATGAAGAGGACAGTCTGTTCGCCGTCACGTGACAGATGCCGAGGGAGAGGGATGTGTGAGTGAGGGAAAGCGGAGGCGTAAACGTGAGCAAGTGTGTCGATACTCTTGGCCAAATATTACTCGACTATTCAAGTGAAAGATGCTCTGTCATATTTGTACTTTGTACTGGAGTAGTATATTATTTATTAGTATATTTATTTCGTAAATCAAAAGTAGCAGATCTACAAGCTCGAAATGCGCCGGGAAGTGACACGTTTTGAGCTTGTAGATCTGCTACTTTTGATATTTTTGGAGATTTCCACCCGACAGAGGCAACATGCTTTAAAAGCATATTTTGAATATAAGTATTCAAAAGTAAAAATTACAAAGAATAACAATGTACCTTTTCCCTTCCTAAAAATGCAGCAGATTTGTCTTTGAAATGTAGTGGAAATCATAATGCTTCCAAATACACAAATACTCAAGCACATATTCTCACAAAATGTACTTAAGTACAGTACTCCAGTAAATGTACTCCGTTACTGTCCACCACTGGTAGACGTGAGCATTAAGCCATAATGCATGCAGTACAGATGTGTAAACTGTCCGTGAACGTTGGCATAGTAAAGAACAGATGTGAACACAGCCCACGACCATATACATACACCACAAGCATGACTCATGAGAGAGACAGCCAAAGAGACACAGACAGATAGAGGGAAGGTATAGTACACGTGGAGACAGACAGACAGACAGACAGACAGACAGACAGACAGACAGACAGACAGACAGACAGACAGACAGACAGACAGACAGACAGAGAGGTGGATGAGGAGACATGACAGAGAGGGAGAGACGGATGGACAGACAGACAGACAGACAGACAGACAGACAGACAGACAGACAGACAGACAGACAGACAGACAGACGGATGGGGAGACCTGACAGAAACAGACAGACAGACAGACAGACAGACAGACAGACAGGTGGATGAGGAGACCTGACAGAAAGGGAGAGACGGGCGGACAGACAGACAGACAGACAGACAGACAGAGAAACAGACATTTCTCTTTCTGAGGGGTCCAGCAGCATTACTGGGTCCAAGGCCAGGCTAATCTCTCCCCTCTCTGCACCCCAGCTTGCCTGCGCCCACCCCCCCACCCCCAGCCCCTGATAAGGGCCAATCAGGGTTCGGGGGCCTGCGCCTATAAATGAGCTGATTTGCATAGTGGGCCCAGTGGCTGCAGCGATTAGAAGTTAATCCCGATTAGTTGTGGACATTGTTATTCAGTGTACACTCTGCCCCAGTCTGCCGTGCCTCAGCCCTGCGCTCCATTTGACCTATCTTATCTCACCGCACAGAGCCTAACCCATAATGATTGTGCGTGCATACGTGTGTGTGTGTGTGTGTGTGTGTGTGTGTGTGTGTGTGTGTG
>NC_137615.1:11921179-12026179 GCF_963280865.1 Gymnoscopelus braueri
TCCACAATACCATGGGGACTACTGGGCAATGAAAAGGCATAATGTTATGGTATAAATACACCCGGGAGACACTCATGATACCACTGTCCAGAACGCCTCTGACAGGGTCACGCACGCGCGGTCACATTGGTAATAAAGTCTGAGTCTCAAATCCACAAACCTTATGAAAGGAACAGCCTGGTCGCCAGAGAAAACGTTACGTCACTGTTGACTGTGCGTTTTGCAGAGACGTACAGTGATATAAAATGTATCCACAAAACGTTGCATGTGAACATGGTCCGCAGATGAGAACCATGTAATCGTCGATTTTACATTGCATACTAATGAACCCTAAACCTAACCCTAAGCCTATAACCTCACAAAAAAACTATGCCAAGACTTAACCTTAAACCCTAATCTTAACCCCTTAAACTAACCATAAACCTAAACGTTGAAATGCAACGTACCTAAAATGTAACGTTTTTGTGGTCCAGAAACGTTTCTGGAGAAATGTACAAAGGAAAGGAACATTTTCATTGGTCCTATGGGTTATGTTCCTATGTACTACCATGTCCCTACAGTACTGTCCACTGTTCTACTGACTACACCATTACCACTGAAACCCTCTAGAACTTAGTGAACTGGACCTGAGTTTGCTTTGTATTTGGACCACATTTTTCCCGCCTACACTAAATCTCTTCCCCCAAAAATAGCCAATCTACAAGCTTAATTGTAGCTTGTGACCAAAATCATATTGTCTCTGACTGTTGGGTGGAAACCTCATAAGTGCAAAACTGTTATACTTGTGTGGTGTATCAGTATTCAAGACTGATGAATATGAAATTATTAGGATATTAATATATTATAAATACAAATTGTTAGAATGTTCCATTCAATGGGACCAACAGTCAAGTTAATAAAACAGGCTCAATTTGCATTGAGTGACTTAGCTGACCTCAGCCCTAATCTAAAAGTGGGATCAGGCTGAGTTCTTGGGTCTCTGCTCCCCCGGGGATCTACCTGGCATTCCAAAGCAGCTATCTGTGATCTGTGAGACCAGCTGCAAGGAGTCCTTAAATGAGACATCTGTTCACTGTCCGAAACCCTATATTTAAGTTGACGCTGACGGTCTTCTATTAGCAAAAGTGCCTGTGGGTATTGACAGCTGATCTATCTAGGAAGGAGGGGCTTGGTTCCAGCAGAGGGGGAACCCAGCAGAGGAGTGCGTTTTATTAAGTAACTTTAATTATAAAGATCATTCATACAACGTCGGATATATTACTGTTTAGACTTATTTCGAAGCTAATAAAATGTTGTATAACAATGTCATAATGTGAACATATGGGAAGTACGGTTTTATAGATAAAGATAAAGAAAGAGTTCATGTGGTAAGAGTGAAAGGAGGCAGACGTTAAATCAGTGCCCTGAGAGGAGAAGGCGGGCCAAGCATGTTTAGACAAGGAGCCTATTTGTGATTGTACTGAACTGTTCCGTATATATTGGCTTGCATTAGAAGCAAACAGGGCTCTGTGAATCTGGACCCATGCAGATGCCACGTTCAGTAGGATAAAGCAGAAACCTATGAATAAGATGCGCTATATGTTGAATTGACTCGAACGTATAGATTGTTAAAAGAACTCTGACAATAAAGTGGAATTGTTTGAGAATGAAAGCTCCGGTCTCTGAACGATGATTCTTTATTCCCCGCCTCCGGAAATGGATTCGTATTTCTGCCGGTTCCCTTATGACTCAGATACGACAGAACTTGGCGAACCAGCTAGTCTCGTTGCTGATGGGAATCGGACGATTATACAGCATTTAAGTATCCTATGCTTTTCATGTTGCCTGATCTGGGTTCCTGTCGGCATGTTAAAAACGGACCGGTCGTCTGGTTCCGGCCGGGATGCCTCTGTTTCCGGCGGGGTTTTTGTCTTCGTCCAGAGCCTTTGTTTTTACCGTCTCTGGAGACGCGCTTGGTGAAGAGGCTTATCACCATATGGTGGACGTCTGTGTTACAATCCTTTGTGTTCCCTTTGGAAAGACCAGTGATGTGACATCTAGTTTCACATTTGGCTTAAGCATATAGGAGGCATGGCGTTCAACCGTTATGTTTAATTCCTCTTTGATGGTTCACATCATGGATTAATTAAATTGCAAGTTGAACAATTTAAATGGATATTTGGCTTGTTGTGGCTTGTTGTGTTCCACCCGTAGGCTAATATTTCATTTCTTAATGGGGATGCAAGCCCTTAATTAATTAAGTATACGAGTTAAAGTATGCATTCGGCACCTGAAAAACGATGTCTCGTATTCAGTGTATAGGTAGGGCTGTGGCTGAATGCACATTTAACTTGTCGTGGTTCACTGTACGTTTAAGTCCTTTATGGACTGTATATGTTAAGACTCTTTATTTATCCCTGAAAAGCACGGAGGTTGCATTCAGTGTACTGGAAAGAGATGGGTTCTCATTCGGTTCTTGATGATATTGAGTCTTGTAAATGGATCCTCGCTACTGGTAGATTAGCCTGATCAGCCTTTCTAAACGCGAGCGCCCTGGTATTTCACGACGGCTAACGAGGCATTTAATTTGCATTTGGCTTAAGTGGGACTCTGGGTCGTAAAAGAGATCTATTTGTAGCTAGTCCAAAAAGCACAGGGTTGCATTTGGCACCTGAAAAACGATGTCTCGTATTCAGTGTATAGATATAGGAAAGTAGCGGTGAGGCCGCGGAGACGTGGCGTTCGCCAGCGTGCCAGAAAGTACAGGTTTATATCTGGTGTAGCGCTTAGTGAGACCCGGGAGAAGTTGACTGAGGTGTTTGTTTTGTGTGTTTCAATGATATTGTTTTTCTGGGGAGTGCTTGTGGCCTGGCTTGGCTTGTGTGGTCTGTACTGTTACTACAGTGTAACTACGTGGATTTAAGCTGCGCGATGCGCATGTGTGTTTTTTTTTCTTCTTTTTCTGCATTTATATTTTTTACGTGAGTGCTGTTCGTTCGCTTTTGTTTGTTCAAAACATTTTTATAGGGGATAATGTTTTGAAGAGGGGAATGGAGTATTATATTATTTAAAAACTTTTGTTTGGACTTATAGGGTTCCGCTATATGATTATAAGTGGGACAGAACTATGTGGTTGAAACTGGAGGCTGCTGTAGATAGGTTGGTTGAGTGGAATAAATTGTGGAGTAATTATTTTATCTTGGCTTATTGTGTTGAGTGGACGAAATTTGTGTAAATAGGAAGTTGGTTTTGATTTTTGGAAACCCACGGAGGGGAATAGAACGGTTATGTTTGTTTTAAAAAAACAGTTTTAGAGTGTGGCTGTTTATAGGATTAAAGAAGCGTCTTGCCTCTTGACTTCGTGAACAGGTGTAGATAGGAGATTTAAATTTAGAGCAGCGTAGGCCTGCTGTTCCGTGTTGTTGTTTATTTTAAGGAGGAGGACATTTTCGCATGGCTCATTCTTCTGTCTGGGAGCCGTCAGTCAAACAGCGCAATTTGTAGTTTTTGGGGCCGGGAATGTAGTTTTTGCTACATGTCTTGACTTCCGCGTTGTCACGTCATATCCGGTGCATCGTCGGTGTTGCTGGAGGGACGGGAGACGCAACTAAGTTTTAGCTTTTAAATCTTAAAAGGCTACTTTTCTTATATATATTACATTCGTAATATTTTCTTCTTTAAACGCTTATATGAGAATCCTTTTGTTCGGATGGAATAAGAACTTTTTAGGGAGTAAAGTATTTATTTTTATTTTTACATTTAAAATAATTTCACTTTATACCCTGTAGTTGTATGGGCTCTTCACACGTCTTCTCGTGTGTGGAAAAGGCGTTTAGTTGTTCACGCTGTTTTTCACGTTTTTAAGGTTCTCTGGGGTTATTTGTCTGTTTTGACACATGAGTGTGGAGCAGTGTCTTAATTTTCGTTGAGATGTTTTACCGTTGTTTTTTCTCTTATAGTCGTTAAGTGCTCGTTGTGAGAAGAGTTAAACAGGGGTGTGGGCTATGCAGTAGCACAAGTAATGTGTTTCTTTTTGTGCCTCTGGGACACTTGTTGAAGGGCATTATTCCTTCGTGAGGAGCTAGTAAAAAGAGACGTTTTTAAGTGCTTATTGAATGGCTGTTTCTATGTTATTGAAAGAGGAGTAAGGTCGGGTTGTGGGTTGTATTGTTTATTGTGAGGAATAGATTAAGTTAGCTAAAATCACTGTTGATGTTCAAGTTAAGTGAGTTAAGTGATTGTAGAGACATATTGCTTTGTTATTTAGCAATGACTGTGGCTTTTTATTATTAGATTGATCATCAATAGGCCGTCATGGGAGTGATGTATTGGAGTTGGATAAGGTAATTTTTAGGGAACAATAGCCTGTGATGTACACATAGGTTACTCTGGTTTCGCTGGCTGGCCCAGGGAATGGGAGTAAGTTGTCTTCTAAGGACCTAAGTCCGACTTTATTTGAATAACATTTCTGTGGAAGCATATAGTGTTACTTTTCCATGTTACCTTTATAGGTCTGCCTATAGTGTGTTATATCTGTGTGACTTAATTCATGGATGTGCCACATTTGAGCTGACTAAGGTATAGGATAAGAACAGAGCAAGTTGAGACTAATTGCTTGATTGTAACTAAATAGTAGACAATAGAAGAAATTTGATAAAAACGAGTGCCTGCTTAAAATACCCAAAATAAGATATTTTCCAAATTGTTTGAAACCCGTGATTATTTGATGGGGCACAACCATTCGAGACTATTTCTGTCCTTTTTAAACTGATGGACATTGCCCACTGGTAGACGTGAGGAATTATCACACCCTTTACAGGCATGCAAACAGCCCCGAGGTGAAAAAGGTGACAACATGTTGTTTTCTTTCAGGTCAGGTGTCACACAATTGCCCTATTTGGGTTCAAAAAGGTGACTGTAGCTGAAATGTGACACTTTTGCATGTCTGCCTTTAGTAACCTATTTAGAGCGATATGTTAAAGGAAAGTAGAGATTTTTAAATAGAATGAGCCCGAATTTGAATGACAATTTATGAACAGTTAACCAGTCTATGTTACTATTTTAATGACACGAATATGTAGGATATGAAGCTGCAAACGTGTAATTATACTCGATTTTTGTGACGTACCACTAGTGGCGAAGAATAGGTTGAAATACGTTTTTGGTTTGAGTATTATAAAAGAGAAATTAGGAGTTCACCCTACTGGACGCACGGACCGTCACGTGATCATTACGTGGTGACGTGTTGCCTGTGGGAGTGACCTATTTGACGAGATGATAGTGTATTTTACCTCTGAGGGGGCTGAGCTGACATTGTCAGATTGGCTCCCCCTGGCGGTCAAAATATGAAGCCTGTCTATTTATGACAGTTGATTTTGGGTCTTTTTGACATTATTTTCTTGACAGAGTTGCTTCCTTCTAACAGTTATTAGTTTAATAAGGTTAACTAGTATTTTTCAGGTTTAGTATGTTAAGTATGTTTGAATTAACATTGTTTGTCTGTTGTGTAACGATTAATCTTTTATTTCATAGATGGCCTATACAAGTGAGGCTTAATGATTGTCAGTATGGCTTGAGCGTCTTGTGCCAGCTTAGTAAGGATAGTTCCTGTCTGGAAGAAGTAATGTATCGACCAGACTTTTAAAATTGTCAGACACTTAGAATATTTGATTTGTATTGATTCAGTCTTAGAAGTAACTAGAGGGGCTTAGTGTAGTCCCAGACGAGTGTCTTAATTCTAGACAGAAAAACGTTTGATTTTTGATTTTAAAATTCATTGATGAGATTATAAGTTCTTAAAACAGAGTGTTTTAAGTTGAGCGTCAGAGCTCCTAAAACCTTGGCGATACAGCCTAAATACCTTTTGTTGACATTTGCTACAGCTTCTGACAGAAATCATAATGATACATGTATTAGAGCATGTACATAGATGTACATGTGTTGACCAAATTCACACCCATTTTTCTATATTGTATTGACAATGCTTAACAGTTTATATGTAATACTGATTGTGGAATATCGTGTGTTGTGTAGAATGACACATGTTTGATACAATATATTACTTTAGTTTTAGTTTCCGTTTGAACAAACTGCTCTGAAGTAACTGACACAATGGTATCCATAGTTTGTGTTTTATTTTGAAGGAAGGGAAGTACAGTGTAAAACATACTTTCAGTAGTCAGAATAATAAGAGGAGTAATTGACATTTTTGTAAAAAAAAAATGGCTGTATGCCTGGAGTATAAAATGGAGTGGCAATATTTGTGACTGAAACGATTTGAACAAATACTAATTAATGTGGCCTAGGGGGAGCATATTTGATCCAAAATAATTGGGAAAAGGAGAGAATGTTCATATTACTTTTCAAAAGAGGGAACGAGGTAACCAAAAAGCTCACACACAGATCCCACACTAAAACTGACAACAGCATGTTGGTCCAGTGAACAGACATTGAAGGAATTGAATGCCAGATTCCCTATGTCTTGCGAGAAGTCCATGTGTCACAACAGTTTGATCCAGTTGTACAGGAGGCCGCAGCCACAGCAGATGGAAGGTGCAACCGTTTCGATGTCGGTATGCTGCTACAAGCCTGCTGTCTAGTTCTAGCAAGACGACAGGTTTTTGCCATCTCACACAGGTGCTCGACAAACGTGTTCGATCATCAGAGGTTGCCTGACAGTCACATCATCTTGCATAATCCTGTCCACGGCCTCTCAACAAACCTTCGTCTCAACGTCTCATATCATGGAGCTCTCCAGGGGGCCCAGCGCAGTCACGAAGGAACCGGTGATCCATTGAAATGAGTCACCGGAGAGGGGAGGAGTCTAGTGGGCATGAGGTAAGCCTGAAGATGATTGACTGCAAGATTTCAAAGTTGAAATGTACAGAGACATTACTTTAGGTGTTGGTGAATATTGGAAGTACTGGAAAATACCAGAAGAAGCATCACCGTACAAGGAAGGAAAGCAGTAGTCATCTTTTGAACTTGACACAAGGACCTGACACAACACAGATTATAGTTTGGTGTGGGAGTTTAAAAAAAAATAAGAGCTAAATAATTTGCTTCCATGCCTATTTTGAAACTTGATAACGAACTCTTTCCCTAAAACTAATGTTAGATTTAGCAAAATATGCTTTCAAGAGTCTACTAAATTGTAACAAAATTATAGAGTATGCAGGTTGCAGATATTGTCAATTTATTTTTGAAAATGCTCATTTAAAGAAAATATAGTCCTGTGGTTGTCCTTTAGACTTCACAGTTTCGGAATATTCTCATAAATTATCAAATCATGGGAAAATACATTTCGGAACATGCTTAAAACAAAATAACAAGTTAACCAGGACTCTAAGAGAGTCACAGTAAATTAAGAGATTTGTCCTTAAATGAATTACAAACTTTGGAAATTATTGTCAGAAAAATTTGGAGCAAAATAAGATGCAATTGTGCAGTAAAAGATTTAAAATAGGAGATTTATTATTAGGGAAATACAAGAGTCATAGGGAAAAAGGATAAAGCTGTGGTAAATGGTTGACAAAATGGAACGATTGATTGACAAAGTACAACAGGAATTAGAAGAGTAAAATATGTATAAGGTGGGGAAAGATCACTTTAATAGTGGGTGGAGTTAGTACAATGTATGAAGGAGCGAATGGATCAGAGTCCAGGAGAATGTACTGTCTGAAGAATCAGATAGCAGTCAATAATTTGATGATAGGTTCTCTAATTTTAACAGCATGAGTTAAACTGTGCGTCTATGAGTGACTAATCCCTGAATGTATGAGTATTAAGCAAGTTAGGCATCTGTTTAGCTTATGTAGAGCAGGTATAGGTGGACTTTTGTTTTTGTACTAGGAGAAATAAAGCAGGTGCTGAGACTGGAGAATCTGGACCAGGATGACAGCAGGCAGAAGCTGACCCGGAACAAACAGAGATCACCTGGACTTCTACCTCCAGGGAACCACAGCTACCCTATCTTCACATCTCTCCACCTACCAGTGACCATCACAGACCATGGTCGAGAGGGGAGTCGTGGGGGTACAGCCTGCATGAGATTCAACCGGCCACACCGGAGGAGAGAGTTCCAGACCCGACAGCCGTTCCATCTCCGTGTCATCAATCCAGCAGGAAGTGGCGACCACCAGCTATCTGTCAACTCATCATCATCGGCCCTGCAAAACACCTTGCCAAGGCCAGGGTGCAACACCTCTGTCGTCACAGATCTACAATAGTTTCTGACAAACCAGCAGCGGTTGGAAGTCCCAGGTACCTATAGGAGTTACCCGTGACACATCAAGTTGCATCTGCAAATTGAAAAGCATGACACTTTCTTTCGATCATGAAAAGAGGGGCACCCATACGGATCAGGTATGGATAAAAGAATCCTGATTGTCAAGATCAGACAAGTACTGAAATAGCTGTGATTCTATTCAGAAGCAATACCCTCAGGATAACAATTCCTGTGTGATTCACAAATTCGGACAGAAAGGAGTGCATTGTGGTCGGGTTTTCTGGGCTATGGTGATGTGCAAATCTGCAGATTGCATACTCACCATGTCCAGAGAATTCAAACTTATGCCTCATGTCGAATTGTGCAAAATGGACAGTCAAGAAGAAGGAATTGCGTTCGTTAGAATAGAAAAAATAAGAGCAGGGCTGTGTCTCTGTATTTGCGCGTTGTCCACACAATGTACTGCCCACTTGTAATAATGATGTTTGTATTAACTTGACTTTTTCTTAGGTTTTGTGAAAAGAAGTCCAGCCGAGAGTACAGTGATATTATTTGTGTGTGTTTGATGTACAATGTTTGTTGATGATTCACTTAATAATTCAACAGTCTGAGGGTTACGGATTGACCATTTTAATAGAATAAGTTGTCTTTTTGGTTAAAACTGATTCTAGTTGATACGTACACAAGTGACATCAGTCCTTGAATATCCTTGTGTGGAGATGTATTAATATATCTCCATGAGGGGAATGTGGTGTATCAGTATTCAAGACTGATGAATATGAAATTATTAGGATATTAATATATTATAAATACAAATTGTTAGAATGTTCCATTCAATGGGACCAACAGTCAAGTTAATAAAACAGGCTCAATTTGCATTGAGTGACTTAGCTGACCTCAGCCCTAATCTAAAAGTGGGATCAGGCTGAGTTCTTGGGTCTCTGCTCCCCCGGGGATCTACCTGGCATTCCAAAGCAGCTATCTGTGATCTGTGAGACCAGCTGCAAGGAGTCCTTAAATGAGACATCTGTTCACTGTCCGAAACCCTATATTTAAGTTGACGCTGACGGTCTTCTATTAGCAAAAGTGCCTGTGGGTATTGACAGCTGATCTATCTAGGAAGGAGGGGCTTGGTTCCAGCAGAGGGGGAACCCAGCAGAGGAGTGCGTTTTATTAAGTAACTTTAATTATAAAGATCATTCATACAACGTCGGATATATTACTGTTTAGACTTATTTCGAAGCTAATAAAATGTTGTATAACAATGTCATAATGTGAACATATGGGAAGTACGGTTTTATAGATAAAGATAAAGAAAGAGTTCATGTGGTAAGAGTGAAAGGAGGCAGACGTTAAATCAGTGCCCTGAGAGGAGAAGGCGGGCCAAGCATGTTTAGACAAGGAGCCTATTTGTGATTGTACTGAACTGTTCCGTATATATTGGCTTGCATTAGAAGCAAACAGGGCTCTGTGAATCTGGACCCATGCAGATGCCACGTTCAGTAGGATAAAGCAGAAACCTATGAATAAGATGCGCTATATGTTGAATTGACTCGAACGTATAGATTGTTAAAAGAACTCTGACAATAAAGTGGAATTGTTTGAGAATGAAAGCTCCGGTCTCTGAACGATGATTCTTTATTCCCCGCCTCCGGAAATGGATTCGTATTTCTGCCGGTTCCCTTATGACTCAGATACGACACTTGTCAGGATTCAAATTCAAAAACTGTAAAAGCTGATCTACAAGCTCAGAACACGTCGCTTTGTGCCACGTTTCGAGCTTGCAGATCTGACACTTTTGATGATGTTTGAGAACCACTGCTGTGGGGGGGACTAAGCACTCCTCGCTAGTCCTGTAAAATGCTACCTTCCTGTTTAGTTGACTGCGGAGCAGAGAGCTCAGCCAAGCGTAGCAATGTCATCTTAGTGGGGAGTTTTCCATCCACACTGCTACCACCTGCACTTCAACAAGCTCATAAACAGCCCTGCCTCCAGACATTTCTTTTACATGTCCCCCCTTTCTTCTGTATTTAATTGCAATTAATATCTATATTATTTTTTTTAGAGAAAAAAAAAGAATGGGAAAACAGCACTGGCATGTTCGGCGTGCAATTAGTCAAATTTGCCTCACGTATGTGATCATCTCTCAAAATGACATGGCTAATGCGCTTTGAACATTGGCATATTTGGGCCCTCGAGTGATAAGTCAAACTGTGTAGTAGTTCTTTGATATTGAAATGTATTTTTCATTCTGTATGATGTTGGACTTGTCCCCAGACATATCGAAAAGGGTTTTTAAATCAAAAGCATACATTTTGTTTTTGTGTCTGTATGTTTCTATACTGTAGCCTAGTGTACATATCGTCTGCTAATGTGCCGAGCAGGGAGTAATCCATATAAGAGCTTGAATGCCAAGATCAAATATTCACACACTGCATTTTATAAATAAAATGTTCTCAAGTCATTATTGGTCTCAATCTATTTGTTGTTTATTTGAGTTATCTGACTGAACTGTGGCTTAGAACGGTGTGTGTGTGTGTGTGTGTGTGTGTGTGTGTGTGTGTGTGTGTGTGTGCGTGCGTGCGTGCGTGCGTGCGTGCGTGCGTGCGTGCGTGCGTGCGTGTGTGCGTGTGCGTGTGTGTGTGTGTGTGTACGTGTGTACACTCTCATATAGTCACGCGTTGCAGACGGATTCCATCATAGATCTATGCACTCCAGGGCAAAGCCAGATGGGTCATGATTATATCCAGAAAATAATGTGTCAGAGTATTTACACAATAACAATTCACCTCCTCACATTTAAGAAAAATGGTTTATTTGCCCCCCCGTGTGTGTGTGTGTGTGTGTGTGTGTGTGTGTGTGTGTGTGTGTGTGTGTGTGTATAAACTGTACAGCAGTATCCCAAACACTGGGTCGGCACCCATTTGTGGGTCGCGAACAAATTTGTAAATAAATATCCCTTTTCAATTATTATTATTTCAAAACATTTACATGCACAATGTTTTCATGAATTGGAAACCAATGTTTCAAAATAATTTCGTGAATAAACAATAAATATAAAAAATATAAGAAATTCCATAAATTAGATAACATTTTAAGAAGTAGTGAAAATAGTCGATCTACAAGCTCACATCGCATTGCGTCGCGTCGTAGATCTGCTATTTTCACTATAGTTTCGCTCCTGGGGAGACATCACTTTTGGGTCTCGAGCTAAAACGTTTGAGAACCACCGCTGTACAGCACACAGTCAAATCATGTGTGTTGATTTAAGTCAGAGAATGTACAAATGAAACCAATTGGGACCCATAGAGGTCCATTTTGTACTAGGGGCCCGAAATCCAGATCGGTCAGATAGGCGGTTGTCCAGAACTGCTGATCCGGCCTAAACGCTCCTATATAATAATAATAATAATAATATATACTGGCTGTTCCACAGGCGCGGTGCTGCTGAGCAGAAGGCCTGTACGGTCCCCCATGGTGCGAAGCTTGGTATTGCGGCTGGGGGAACCTCGAGGAGGAAGCTGTTCGCAAATCCGAGGGTGCGGGTGGGAGTTTACATGCCTATATATATCTAGGCATAATATGGAGATCCGGTTGTAAAGATGTATGTGTGGGGTAAATTGTAAATTGATCGCATGTTCACGGTAGCGGGTGACCACGATCGTTTTTCTTTTATCAGTGAGTGCATGGCGCGTGTGTGTGACTTCTACATGGGCAGAGCACAGAGTCCTCAGGCATCAGGAACGCATGCATGCAGTCTCTCTCTCTCTAAAGAACGCATGCCTGCAGTCTCTCTCTCTCTCTCTAAGCCACATCACCATGGTTCCAGTCAAAGCCACACAGTGGCTCGTTGTGGCTTCACACAGATGGTCACATAAAAACAGAAAACACGAGTCCAGAGCCGTAAGCTGTGCAGCAGACCTATAGCTCCAATGTCATTTGCTGTCCGTCGCAACCAGGGTTATTAAAGTTAACTAAAAAACGAGGCGCTCGGGTGGCACAGCGGTGAAGTAGCTGCCTATATACCACCACGGAGGTCGTGGGTTCAAATCCACCGTGGTATACGTCCGGCTTTGTCGAGCGGCTACTCGTCTACGCGAATACAATTGGCCCGTGTTTCGGGGGAGGGAAAGCCGGGCGGTGAGGGTGATATTTGTCACTGCACTTAATCCTACGGGCTGGGGCGGCACCTGTCAGCGGGGAGTGCTGGGCGGGAGGTGTAGGACGAAATGTGTGTGGGGAGGAATCAATTGGTATAACAACTAAATTGGGGAGAACAACATTTTTTTTTTATCTGGATTTGATTTTTTAAATGTATTATTAACTGAAACAAAACTAAAACGAGGCTTTACAACAAATAAACAATAACTAACTGAAATTGTATTGTGTGTTTACTTAACTAACTCAAACTAATACATATCCTTGGCTTTTGTCTTTGTCAACAAAAATCTTCCAATATTTTTCTTCAGAGATAAAAATAGCTGATCTACAATAGTTGTGAGTGGGTAAATCTGCAAAAAAAAATATCTCTGAAACTAACACTGTCTAACACAGACTAATAAAACCTAAACTAAAACAATGCCTTTTCAAACAACGAAAAACTAAAATAAACTATCAAGCCCGCTTTAAAAACGAATCATCATCAACTAAACTGGAAATGAAAACAAAAAAGTCAAAACTAAGCAAAGCAAAGCTATAACAATAACCTTGGCACAGATGTGTCTCAGGTAAGTGCCAGGCAAGCAGGGCGTTTGACCAGCACTGCATTATTGTCCCGACGGCGCCCAGACACACCCCATCGATTAACAGATCAAATAACTGACGTCAGCTGGATAGACTGAGCCCACAAGTCAAGGATCGGTGGTGGAGAAAGTACTAAATGTATTTACTTAAGTAAAAGTAACAATACTGTTTGATACAAGTAAAGTCTGGAATTCTATATTGACAAAGTATTGGTATGAAAATGTACTGTACTTAAAGTACCAAAAGTAAAAAGTACTCATTATGCAGAATGTCCCATTTCACATAAATTGTATAAAGATCGCATCGCGACACATTGTGTAGATCGGCTATTTTCAAATGGTTTAAATATATATAGGGCTGAAGTGAATCTACAAAGTAACTAGGGACTAAAGTTTTCATATAATTCTAAGTGGAGTAAAAGTACAATCGGAAAATACTCCAGAAAAGTACACATTCCTCAGATTTGTACTTAAGTACAGTACTTGAGTACATGGACTTAGTTACTTTACACCACTGCTGAGCCCACAAGTCAAGGATAGACATCGTATGCCAGCATGCAAATCTTTCCCAATCGCGTCTAAATCTCGGATGAATTGAAGTGCTTTGATGCCTTTTTATGGCATGTGGTTGTGTTACAGTGGTATAATTTGACACTTTTAAGTTTCAAACTTTTAGCTGACTTTTAGCTTTTAGCTCTTATCCAGTGAGACATATAGATTTACTTCACCAATGGACCCTTTTCACAGCCGATATTTACACACAGATATATAGCCATTGAACAGACATGTCCACATTGTGCCATGTGGGCATATTTTACATAGGCCACAGCTTCCTTCTTAACATGTATTATTTTGTTGCTGTCGGGCACAAACCTCCTATCTCCATATTGTTGTGTTTATTCATAGATTAACCCCTACTTGTCATACTGTAAGAACAACAAGAACAAGAACTAACTGTGTTCCAAAAATAAACAACCACCCAGGTGATTTTGTATGGTTTATGATATTGAGTTACATTTGATAACATCTGTGTTTGGAGAAAAAAAATCACACCCTGTGTGAAGTGGGCGGTGTCTTGCTAGCTAATCACAATACTGAATGGAGTCAAGTTCAACCAATCATGTACAAAAGATAAATACATTTATTGAAACACTCTTTATGATGGACGAAACCATAACTTGAAAAAAACAAATTTATGTTTTTTTTCAAGTTATGGTTTCTTATATAGGGCTATGCACATGTGTCATGTGACACTGGCCAATCACAGTCCTGAATAGATTGTGATTGGCCAATCACGGTGCAGGATAATTGTACAAATTTTTGGCCAATCACAGCGCAGGATAAATGTACAAATTTCCAAACCTCACTTATAGGGGCGGTTTCACCGCCCAAAAAAAGAACTCCTTGGATAAATTAGTACTTTTTCACCGTCAGTTGATGCTTCATATCCATATGAGTAAAATTGCCGGGTGGTTTGTTTATTTTTGGAACACAGTTCTTATATGACACGATTTAAGATTTCCCTATGGGAAATCCCAAGCAAAAACGCTGTGACCCACTGGGATAGCGCCCTCTAGCGGCAGTGATGTCAGACTTCGGTGCTCTATAGCAGTGGGGACCCACAGGGGTCCTTGGGGGGGGGGGGGTTCCAGGCGGTCCCCAGAAAAATGTGTTAATACAGCATCACAATCATTTTGACCACTTCATCAATTCATACGTTGGCTATTCAAAAATAGCAGATATACAAGCTTGTATATCTGCATTTTTTTTTTACAATTTTGAAAAATCTGGAAAGTGTTGTGGAAAATGTTGAATAATGATTTTATTTTTTTAACACAAATCTTCTCTTCTGGGGGTCCCTGGCACAAAACCTTTTCAGATGGGGGTCCGTGGCCAAATATTTATCACTTTGGGGGTCCTTGGCACGAAAATGTTTGAGAACTCCTGCTCTATAGTAGAGAGCACAGGGGTCAAAGCAGTGTTTCTGCTTAGGCAATGTTCTTCAAGGTCACATAAGGAGGACGTGGCAGTATAAAGACGTAATAAATAGGTGCACAATGAGTCCTCCTGTTATTCACATGTAAATGAGAGTCAGTGAAGGAGGAATATAAGGCCAGGGGGGGGAATCTGATGTGATCTTTATGGAGGAAAAGCGTTTTGCGAGGAGATGGCTTTGCACTTCATGAGAGAGAGAGAGCCTCACAGCCTCGTACCAGCTGCTGTCCGCATGTCATTAACGACTCAAACACCGGCATCCATCCATCCATCCGTATTCTGGGTAAAACTTTCACCAGGAAAATAGCACATCGACAAGCTCAGAACGCGTCGAGCTATAGCTATTTTCAGCAGAGATATCTATTGTACAGCAAAAACAGAAAATTCACTAGTGTAGAGCCCTGAGCCACTCCGCTCAACAACGTATATATGGAGTTTAAGTGGTTAATGATTCCGTGGTGGGATCAGGGAGCTTTGCCTCTGACTGTATGGCTTTGTTTTTTTGTTTAAAAATGCACGCACGCACGCACGCACACACACACACACACACACACACACACACACACACACACACACACACACACACACACACACACACACACACACACACAC
Organism: Gymnoscopelus braueri; assembly: GCF_963280865.1. Taxonomy (NCBI): domain Eukaryota; kingdom Metazoa; phylum Chordata; class Actinopteri; order Myctophiformes; family Myctophidae; genus Gymnoscopelus; species Gymnoscopelus braueri. The sequence continues at coordinate 11,936,735 of NC_137615.1, forward strand.
ACACACACACACACACACAGAGTCTGGTACTTACTACCTAACACACTCGGAAATCCTCGGTCTGTTTACTTAAGTACTCAAATACCTGACATACTCGATATCCTCAGTCTGTTTACTTATATGTACTCAAATACCTAACATATTTGGTGGTGGGGGTGATGTCAATCAGTCAGGTGGTGAGGGTGGAGTGGGGGATAGTAGTAATGGTTTTGGAGTGGAGGTAGAGCTGTGTGTCATCGGCGTAGCAGTGAAAACGGAGGCCATGGCGGCGAAGGATCTGTCCGAGGGGGAGAATGTAGAGAATAAGCAGGAGAGGGCCAAGCACCGAGCCCTGGGGGACACCATGGGTGACAGAGGTTGTGATTGATTTTCAGTTGTTTATGGAGTTGAATTGATGTCTGTCGGAAAAGGTAGGATGTGAACCAGGAGAGGGCAGTGCAAGCGATTCCGACGCTGGATTTGAGGCCTGATAGAAGTATGGGGTGGTTGATGGTGTTGAATGCAGCACTGAGGTCGAGGAGGATGGGGACGTTGAGTGAGCCGGTGTCGCAGGAGAGCAGGAGGTCATTGGTAACTTTGATGAGGGCAGTCTCTGTACTGTGTCTGGAGCGGAAACCGGCTTGGAATTGTTCAAAGAGGTTACTGGATTCGAGATAAGTGGTGATATGAGTAGCGAAAACACACTCCAGGATTTTTGACAAAAAAGGTAGGTTGGAAAATGGGCCGGTAGTTGTTGGGGGAGTCGGGGTCCAGACCAGGTTTCTTGAGGATGGATGTGACGGTGGCAAGCTCTAGGGGAGGGGCGACAAAACCAGAGGAGAGGGAGGCCTTAGCAGTTTTGGTGATGAGTGGGGAGAGAGTGGGGAGGCAGTCCTTAAGGAGGGTGGTGGGGAGGGGGTCCAGGGAGCAGGTTTAGGACTTCATACCAGCAACAACAGAGGAGAGGTACGGGGTAATATCGAGGAATGTGGAGAAGGAATGAGTAGGGAGTGTGTGTGTGTGTGTGTGTGTGGGGGGGGGGGGCAGGTTGAGGTCCAGGGGGGGGGGGGGGGGGGGGATGGTCAGCTGGTTATGGATGGTGTTGATTTTATCGTGAAAAAATGGGAGGAAGTTATTACATTTGTCCACAGTGAAGAGGTGTGAGATGGTGACCATGGGTTTGAGGAGTTTAACCAGATGTTGATGGTGGAAAAGAGAACTTTAGGGTTGCCATTGCCAGACTGGATGATTCCAGAATAGTAGGAGGTGCGGGTGGAGTTGAGGGTGTCTTTGTAGAGCTGCAGGTGTGGTTTATAGATGTCATTGTGGATGGTGAGACCGGTTTTCTTGGCAAGCCTTGCTAACTGTCGGCCCTTTGTTTTGAGGAGGTGCAGTTCATCAGTGTACCAGGGGGCAGTGTGGGTGAAGGAGACAGATCCTGTTTGAGTGGGTGCAAGCTGGTCCAGGCAGGAGGAGAGTGAGTCATTGTATAGATGTTGACCAGATCAGTGGGTGAATGAGAGAAGGAGGAGGAATGTGGAGAGAAAAGATGCATTTATGGACTTGAGGTTCCGGAAGGTTATGGTGGGCCTCTGCTTCTCAAGGGTGTGGGGGGGGGGGGTCCATGTGGAAGGTGATGTCCAGGTGTTCAGACCAGGTCCAGGTTGTGGCCTTTATTGTGGGTGGGGAAATCAATGTGTTGGGTGATGTAAAAAAAATGCCAGAATTTCCAGACAGTTTTCCAATCCAGGCGAGGCTTGTTCATGTATGAAAGTATTGAAAATTGGAAACACTCCAGTAAAGTCCAAAATCTGAAAAGTGTACCTTAAGTATAGTAGTTGAGTAAATGTACTTAGTTACTTTCCATCACTGCTATTTACTGATGTACTCAAATACCTAACACACTGGGATATCCTCAGTCTGTTTAGTACTCAAATACTAACACACTCGATATCCTCAGTCCGTTTACTCATGTACTCAGATGCCTCCAGCTCAAGCCTGTCGGTGTATGCTTTCCTATAAGCAGCTTAGACTTTAAGAGTTACCTGACTGAACACCTGCAGAGCAGACTGCTGCCATCCATTTAAAATGATGGAGTTTCTCATCAAGCATAAGCATGGAACTGTTGTACTCACTATGTGCTTCAGTAAGGCCTGCTAAATATCACAGCCTGTACACAGAAGATGGCATTACTTTTTTCGATTTTTTTAAGCTTAGACGCATAGAGCAGTAGTGTTCCCAAACTTTTCTGGACCAGGACCCACTTGGGCCCACACATCTGACCACAAACTGACCACTTAACAGGGTCATCGGTCAATAGAAGACTCAGTAGGTCCGGTCATCAAATTATCGGCTTGGGAATGCGACAAAAACTAAAACTAAAGAAAATCTAAGTAATTCCAAATATTTAACTTGTTTCTCAATATTTTTTTAACATCTACCTCACAACTAGCTTGTAGATCTGCTATTTTCAAATGTAAAGTGGTCAAACGTAGCCTAATCGCTTGTTTTCATAGACCTGGCGTTTGTTTTTCTTGCAAAATCGGACAACCCACTGATTTACCTGCATTACACCTGCAGCCTACTAGGGTGGAAGTGACCAGATATCGAATGAAGCAGCAGGAGGGCAATGGAGCCGCCCTGGAGAAGGGCCAAGAATAATGTGAATTGTAAAATCCTAATAGGAAAAAAAACATCACATAGCCTAATGGCACATCTGTAGAAATAAGCTTAAAAAGAACTTGATGAAGATGACACGTGTGAAACAGAACGGCAGCAATTTCCCATCTTGTAATTGAAATATTACACCCCACCCCTCCCTATAACTGCAAGTTGCTTCAATATGGCCTCAAGACTCGGGTGGCGCAGTGGTAAAAGTCCCTGCCCACCACCACAGAGGTTGTGGGTTCGAATTCACCGTGGTTCATCGGTCTATGCGTCTATGCGAACACAATTGGCCCGTGTTCGGGGGAAGGGAAGCCGTGTGGGAAAGGTGACATTGGTCCTACGGGCTGGGGGCGGCACCCGTCAGTGGGGAGTGTTGGGCAGGAGGAGTAGGACGAAGGTCCTCCCGGTGGGGTTTCCTCACTGGCAGGTGAGTCATTAAGATACAACAGCAGTGACAACACAGATATGTGTGTGGGGAGGAATCAATTGGCATAACAGAGAAGAAGGGGGTACAAAATAATTGGCTACTCTAAATTTATAAAAGAAAACCTTTTCTTTACAAAAAAAAAGGGAAAAATAAAATGGCTTCAAGACGTGACTCATAGCCAACTATTTTTAAATGTGAGTGACAGTATAATAATCCACTGGTCAGCATTCAAAGATCACACTGTGTTTCGTTGTGTGGCCACAGAGAGGCGGTAATGAGCAGGGGTGGAAAGTTACCAAGTGCATTCACTTGAGTGCTGTATACTTGAGTACGCACATTTTGAGTATCTGTACTTTACTTGAGTATTTCCATTTCTGTATACTTTATACTTCTACTCCACTACATCTCAAATAAATATTGTTCTTTTTACTCCACTATAATCATTTGACAGCTTTAGTTACTATAGTTACTTTGCACGTTTAGATTATTACATACATTAATCACTTAATATAAGCCCTGCTTTATACTTGGGCTACACAAAAATAGCAATTTTTTCTTCTTTTTTTTATATACATAATTTATTTGAGTACTTTTACTTTGGAACCGTACATTTTAGCTTCAAGCACTTTTGTGAAAAGGGCTTGGAGCTAGATCAGTGGTTCCCGAACCTTTTTACATTTTATGTATGAAATTCTTCTGGAAAATGTTTTTTTTAAATGTGGGTATTTACTTCGACCAATAAATAATGTATCTGCGACCCAAACATGGGTCCTGACCCACTGTTTGGGAACCAATAAGCTGGAGGAGCTGTCCCTACAGGCCTCTGACAAGAGGAAAATAAATGATTATTTTAGGCTCCTGAATCTCTTAGATACCCCTCTATATTAATAATAGAATTAGTATTAATAACACAATGAATAATTTGTGTTAAAATTAGTAAGCACTGGTGTGCAATTTGGTTGTATAATTGCATGGAACTTGCAGAAGTCTGTCTTTTTTTTAAATCCATTATTCATTTTTCCCCTCCGTTCAGCCTCTCTTCAAGTTAACTTTTCTTGGAGCTAAGGTTTGAATTAACAATCTTTGGCACAACAGGGGGGTTATATATGACCCGGCTACGTCTCAAAGCCTAATTAAAAGATAACACGGCTCATGTTTCACTATCAGTCTCTATATGCCGATTTGATATTATGGCTGAAATTTTCTGCACATCTAAACCGAGTTAAACCCTTTTTTTGGGGTGGGGGGTGGGGGGAGGTTGAATTCACTTCTAGGGTTAGAAATCCCTCCATCTAATTCAATAGCACTATGTAAAAAAAAAAAGAAGGAGAAAAAAAACTATTCCAGGAACATGATTTGGGCTCAGACAATGGTGGAGTTCTTATGCTGGCAGGCCGTGGTGGAAAAAGTACTTACTTAAGTAAAAGTATCAATACTGCAATGTAGAAACACTCTTGTTACAAGTACAAGTTTGGTAATCAAAATATACTTAAAGTACCAAAAGTAAAAGTACTCAGTATGCAGAATGTCCTGTTTCACAAAGTATGAAATGTAATAAAAATCTTTTGAAAATAGCAGATCTACAAGCTCACAACACATCGCAACGCGTTGTGAGTTTGTAGATTGGCTATTTTCTAATAGCCAAAAGTTTAAATAGGGATGAAGTGGTTAATGTATGTTTTTTTAATAATAATTCAAATCTACAAAGTAACCAGTAACTAAAGTTTTTTTAATAATTGCAGTGGACTAAAAAGTACAATATTTGCCTCTGAGATGTGGTGGAGTAGAATTAAAAGTATTGAAAATTGGAAATACTCCAGTAAACTAAAGGTACCTCAAAATTACAGCACTTGAGTAAATGCACTCAGTTACTTTCCACCACTGCTGGCAGGGAAAGGAGTTGTGGGTTTTAAGAATGGGAACAAATTCTTACCTTGATGAATGCCTTATGTGACCTGAGCTCAAGCTGTCATGGTTGCAGTGTGAGTAAAAGAGTTACACTTCAGCTAATTGAAGAGTTCACGGTAAAATTGGATTGGAATGAATGCAACTTAGAACTGGCTCACAGGGTCGAGACCTCAAACTGACGGTTTAGTTGGGATATCTTTGGGACATTTTACACGTCGTACACGTGGTGGACTGGGAAACATTCCTGTGAGACATCTATATATAATTCTGTCTGAGATATTCCAGGATTAAAATTGAAGTATTTTTTTGCTTCATAGGAGAAAGGGAGACTTAAGTCTGATTTATACTTTGTCACGTGATGGTATTGGCACACCGAAAATAGCAGATCTGCACTTGACTTCAACTTGGTTCTGATGAATTATAAAGGTACACGCCGATACGCTGTAGCATAGCGGGAGGAATCAAAGAAATGGTCAACTGAGCTACTCGTCCTGCAATTTTATTTCAGAGTGCCGCTATTTCAACCTTGGTGGTTTTTTGTTTACGAGTATACTTTGTTAGCTGAGCACCAAAAAAGGCTGCCGCGTTAAGCGGTCAGATGGGTGGACCACATGCATTCTCAGAGCATGTTTACATTAATGGTCAGACTGGTCAGATATGAATGTATACTGTGTGTGTGTGTGTGTGTGTGTGTGTGTGTGTGTGTGTGTGTGTGTGTGTGTGTGTGTGTGTGTGTGTGTGTGTGTGTGTGTGTGTGTGCGTGTGCGCGTGCATATGTGTATTTGAGAAGTAAGCTTTTGGGGCTTATTTAAGCATGTCAACACAAGTAGAATATACATGAGCAGCACATTGCTCATGGTTTGAAGCAAGTCTCTGTCATCGTGATAATTGTTTAGCATTGAATGTATGGTTTAATGCATTGAAACTGAACAGGAGTGAATTGTAAATTGTAAAGTCCTCGCCAAGATCCTGCCCTATTAATCACTACACCTTATCTCTGTCCACTAACCGCCACTAAGGGCTTTGCGCTTGTAGATCTGCTACTTTTGCTATTTTCTAATTTGAATCCTGAATAGTAACAGTTTTGGAGATTTCCACCCGACAGAGACGAGATACTCCTGGTCAAAAATTACTCCACGACAGGTGAAAGTTCCTTTGCCAAATTTCTACTTGAGTTCAAGTACAGGGACACTTGCTTTTAAGTATTCAAAAGTACAAATTCAGCTTGTAGATTGTTATTGTCTCCGCCAGGCCCGAAAGGCATGGCCGGAAGGCGGTTCCGTCCGATTTGTCATATTCCATCCTGATTGGCGAATTCCGAACATTGCTGGCCCACAATAACCTACCTGACCTGGCGGAGTTCCGAGGAGCTCTTTTTCTAGTTTACACGACATTTGAAATACAGCTACGTGTCGCTATATTATGTAATAATATAATGTTTCCTTTCCTATAAATATAGTGAGGTAAAAAGCATGTTTGTCTTTGAAATGTAGTGGAGCGAAAGTCATAAGTATCCAAAAATACAAATACTCAAGTAAAGTACAGAAACTCTTTTTGTTTTTACTTAAGTACAGTACTCAAGTAAATGTGCGTGTGTGTGGGACCAAAAACAGCATTGGACTGTGGTTGTAAGTAACTGGGAGGCTGCTCCCAAATGCAAAACATGTAGTAACTGTATGTGTGTGTTAAGCAGGGCAGTGGGGGCTGAGAAGTCTAATTTCCCTGAGTTAAAAGGTACAAAACAACAACAACAACAACAATAACTAAATTGTCACATTCCTAAAATAATGGCCTCCAGTAATTAATTTTTTGAGGATTTTTTTTGCCTAAATCAGCTCTTTGTGACACTGGCCACCTTTGGTAAAATCACCTATATCCTTTAAAAAAGAAAACCATACTGTTCCCAACCCAGTAGTGTATAATGTCTATGTCAAGAGTGTGACCTAGGCCATTTTGTGTTGCTTAAGTCAAAGACAATGTGACTTGTAAAAATGATTGGCCTAGTCTGGAGAAAGTCACTTACTCCAGAAATAATTTCATTTAAGTCATTTAATCCTCTTATGTTACATAACTGACAAAAGTCATATATTGTTACGTTTTGGGTGAAATTATATTATATTTTGTTTTGGTTCAGTTTCTGTAAAACTGACACAGGCCGTTATTTTAGCAAGGTGACAAAATGAAATAAAATAAAAGGAAAGGAGATGAGGAGAGGAAGTAAGGAGTTGGCGTCTTACCTGTCACTGTATGCAGCAGCGGTGGCAGCAGTAGGCTGGGCATATCTGTAGGCAGTGTAACCACCCTGAACACACACACACACACACACAATATTTTTTTATTTTTATTGTTTTGTTATGTAAACACAGGAAAAAGTGACATACTATGCCTTTAAATCATGAGTTCTCAAACTTTTTTGTGTCAGGGACCCCCAAATTGTTATGTATTTGGCCACGGACACCCCCACACCTGAGGGGTTTTGTGCCAGGTTTCACTGTGAGCTTGCACATCTGCTCTTTTTGAATAGCCAACATATAAATGGATAAAGCGGTTAAAATAATTGTGATGCTACGTCAACTACTTTTGCTGGGGACCCCCCCCCCCCCCCCCCCCCTGGAACCCGCCCCCCCAACCAAGGACCCCTGGGGGTCCCCCGGACCCCCAACTTTGAGAACCACTAATGTAAACACAGGGCAAAGTTACATAGGCCTACTATATGCCTTTAAATTAAGTGTGTGGCGTGGTGCATCGATGCAGCAGTGATCAGACTGCGAGCACAGCGAGGCGTCTGTGTTCAAACCCTGCACCACAAGGTCACAGCAAACCTCAAACAAGTCCGTCCACACCACAACAAGCACCAAAAGCAACAAAAAACAAACAGAGGACGACGGAGGGGCGCATGCTGTTCCGCCGCGCGCGCACGCACAGACACACACACACACACACACACACACACACACACACACACACACACACACACACACACACACACACAGACACAGACACAGACACAGACACACACACACACACACACACACACACACACACACACGCACAGACACACATACAGCAAGAGCAGTGCAGCAAGCATGCAAACATGAGACTAGCATGATGATGAGCGTGGTGGAGATGCAATTGTCCGACAGCAGTGATGTGATAATATGCCTCAAAACCCGTTATGTCCGATTCCATCAATAGCTTCTATCGTAGAACTTTATGTTTTGTATTCGTTTTTATCAGTTTTTTTTTGGGGGGTTTTGTGTCTATTACTTGTTTGATTGCACTTGTATCTATTGATAGAATATTGTTGTTGTCGGGCAGAAACCTAATATCTACATACTCTAACTTTTTGTGTTTTCCCCCCCGTAAATAACACCCGACTTGATCATACTACTAATAGAAAGAGTCAGTGTATCACAATCTGTGGGGTCAGATTATGGAATGGTTTGGATTTAGAACTCAAACAAAGCACTAATATAGCACAATTTAAGAGGATGTATAAAAAGGACATCATTAGCTGTTATAGAGTGGAGGAAGGGGTGGGTTGATTGTTTTAATTAATTAACTTATTTAAAAATATTAAATAAAAAAGCAAGTGGGTATGGGTACATATGGGTTATGTATAGAGCTATATGTATTAGATATATATATTATATAGAGATAAGATGTATATAGATAGGTATAGGTAGGTAGATAGATAGATAGATAGATAGATAGATAGATAGATAGATAGATAGATAGATAGAGATATCATATGATTTATATGATATGTTACATTTGTAATTGTTTATATGGATTATGAATGTTAAATAAGACAGGGGTAGGAGTAAATAAGTTTTGCTTCATCCTACTCCTTTTTGAACATGTTGGGGATGATCAATGATCGCATTTTAAATGTTTTTGTTTATTTCATTTGTATTTTATTTCTATATTGTGGCTTTCATTGTTCTTGGTTCTTGTTTTATTTTATCTGTAAGTTCAAAATAAAGTTTATCAAATCAACAAAAAAAAAACTGCAGCGTCACACAGAGGCATCAAAAGTAGCAGATCTACAGGCTCGTTTTGAGCTTGCAGATCTAGTACTTTTGTTATACTTTTGAATTTTAATCCTGAAAAGTGACAGTTTTTCCACGCGACAGAGACGATATAAAGTTATCAGCTCGGTCAGACCCAGTGTGCAGATGTCTAGTGTCAGACTCTAAGTCGATGTTATATATAATGTTTTTATTCTTATCTATGGTGGTTTGGCTCTGGACTCTACTACTCATCCCTGTACTCATCCTGTGCTTCACTCTCACTGCGGTTGCTGCTGCTGCTATCTGAATTTCCCCACCGGGATCAATAATAGTTTATCTTTTCTTATATTCTGCCAGAGGAGAATTGAAGTTGTTTAGTGCCAAACAAATATCCATCTTGTGCTTTTTTTCTTTTTGTTGGTCTGCTTTATTAGACGTTATACGGTAGAGAGAGAGAGAGAGAGAGAGAGAGAGAGAGAGAGAGAGAGAGATGTAACTACGTACAATTATTCAAGTACTGTACTTAGAGTACGATTTTGAAGTGCTTTTACTTTTACTTGAGCATGTAATTTTTTTTTAAATACTTTGGTCATTTGAAAATAGCTGATCTATAAGCTCACAATTTGTTGCGATGTGACGCGTTGTGAGCTTGTAGATCAGCTATTTTCAAGAATGGTTCGACAAATTTTGAACACACATATTTTACTGATAGCAGAGTATTTTTTCATGTAGTGGTATTGCTACTTTTACTCAAGGAAAAAAAAGATAGGAGTACTTCTTCCACCACTGGGTATACGGCAGAGAGAGAGAGAGAGAGAGAGAGAGAGAGAGAGAGAGAGAGAGAGAGAGAGAGAGAGAGAGACACACACGGGGGCAACTATTAAGCGAGTGCAGCGAGTGCATGGATGAGCGCGCGTCACAGGCCATGTGCCGCTCGCAAACCCAGGACATCATGGCCGCTGTCGCTGTGCCTGTGCCAAGGTGGCATACGCCAGCGCAACATCTGATGGCATCTGAACCGAGCCACCCGGGTGCCCTACAACATCTTGTTTTACTACCAATCAGCAAGTGCAGCACACTTCCACATGCATACCAAGCACCCCGAGGCCGAGGAGGGGGAACAACAACCCAGTGTCAGCTGGATGGTTAACGGCCACACGGCTTGGATGTTTTCCCACACGGGGGGGGGGGGGACGGGCAGGCGGGTGGGTGGGGGGAACATTGACCATCCCTGAAGTAAACCCTCCATTAATCTTTCCTTTGAAGTCTTTTTAGTATAGAACAGTGATTCCCAAACTTTTTAGCTCAAGATCCAAACTAGTGAAAATAGCAGATCACAACTCTTAAAAATGTATTTATGGAAAATATTAGATTGTTACAATTTAGGGAAGGGAAGTTGGAAAACACTGTAGCTCCCAGTAGAAAATGTATGAAATATATATATTCTACTGGGAGTTACAGTGTGTGAACTTCCCTTCCTTTCCTCCAATGTACATATTGTTGTTTATTATTATTTTTTATTTTTTTCAAGAAATTCTCTTGAATTTTTTTTGAATTGTTTTTAATTGATGAAAAGTTGTGATTGTTTTCGTTTAAAATATTTTGAAATAATATATATTTTTAAATGTAGGAAACGATAAAAAGGGGATATTTACTCCGACCCATAAAAATTGGTCCGCGAGTGGTATAGAGCATAGCAAGTTAACCACTTGAACCCCATATGGTTGATCGGAGTCCCTCAGGGCTCTATGCTAGTGTATTTTCTGTTTTCTGTTATTGTGGGGAAAGCTTTCGCAGAAAATAGCAGATAAGACAAGCTCTGCTATTTTCTTGCTGCCTTCCTAACGTTTTTAAAGGTTTCTAAAGACGGTAGTCAGTAGTAGCCTATAGTCATGAACATTCAAACACTGACATTTCGGAGTGTTTTAAAATTAACCTGGGGCAGATTCTCAGTAGAATTTGCAAGGATTCGTAACTACTCGTTCCTTTTGTTGTTTTCATTCTCAAGATGTTGAAAGAAAGGCTATTTTTATTACATTTTTGTAGAAACGTTTTCTACAAAAGCACAGATGAGTGACATTTGGCAACACGGCCAACAAAAGACTATTGTTATTGTTGCTATGTGATGCATGTGTATGACAGGACACGCAGTCGGTGGCCCCAAGGTATTATCCTATTTTCAAATATGGGCCCCTTTGAAAAAAAGTTTGGACACCCCTGACTTAAACCCTTTTTTATGCCAATGTCTTTGCCGAAAATAGCCAATGTACAAGCTCGGCAATTTTTTGCTGAATTGTTCACGTATTTTCACTGGATGCTCGCCTATTACGACACATCCAAAATAGGGACGCTAGGGTTCATGTGGTTATAGAATCACGTTGGCAAATCGACTGAAATGCCTGAAATGACCCAAAAGGTCCCATTTTATAATTTAACACACAATTCTATAGTCTACTCTTATCTTTCTTTCTTTCTTTCTTTCTTTTTTTAGATGGTGGCCATTGCTGGCTGTCTGTTTGCGTATCGCCGTGCTGTGGGGGTGGGGCTGTGGGGGTGGGGGTGTGTGTCAGACGAGCGTGCATCATCACCCCCAGGCTGACCCCAGATCAGCCATTCAGTCTAATTGATCATAAAAAAAAAGACACGGCTGCCCTTCTCTCGGCTGTTTTTTTCTTTTTCATTACATTTTTTCCCCCCCTCATTCTTCCTGTAGGCTCCGTGACAGCCCTGACAAAGCCCCCCACCCCCCCCCGGTTACACCCCCCCCCCCTTCCCCCCACGCTTACTCACATCATTTCACCTTTGACCCCGCCTCTGAGCGGTGTGTTATTACTGTTATAAAGAGATACTTAAAGAGTATACGCCACGATGGGGCCGCGTGTCAAGATGACATACCTGCTGCTCGCCACACACACCTCCCCCCCCCCCCCCCTCGCCGCTTTACTGTGCCCTGCTGTCACCGGTGGCGGAAGAGCTACTCTGATGATTTGTTTCTTTACTTATCGTTGCTGTATAGGGGCAGAAACCTCTTATCTCCATTCGTAAATTAACGCCCTACAGTACTTAATCACACATCAAAGGTAGCAGATCCGCAAGCTTCGCGCCGCATTTCGAGCTTGTGGGACCAGACGCGTTTGCTAGGTCTCTACTAGGTTGGGGGCTTAGTCCCCCAGGCAACGGACACATGCACACGCGCGCATGTGTCCGAAATTCTCCATGGATTTGGGTACTTTTCCCCCTGTTTTTTGTTAATTTATTTCGGTTTTAGGGTTAGGGGTAGGGTTGGGTTAGGGTTAGGGTTATATATAATAAAAATAATAAAAATAAAAACTTTTTTTTTATTTTTTATTTTTTTATTGGTGGCTTTGGATAAAACATTGGTGGCTAACTGGCTATAGCCACCGAAGCCCCCGCGTAACAGCGCCCCTGCGTCGGACGATCTGCTACTTTTGCTATTTTTTTTAATTCAAACACTGAAAAGTGACAGTTTTGGACATGTGAGGTTTCCACCCCGACAGAGTAGTCGTTACATTCCACCCACTGGAGTGGAGAACGCGATGATGGGGCCACGTCACTAAGACCTGCTGTGCGCCACGCGTCCCTCATCGCTTATACTGTGCCCTGTCACTGCTGTAACTGATTGAGTAACTGTGGGGGGGGGGTCATGCGCCGGATCGTGTGCTCTGTGTGTGTGTGTGTGTGTGTGCGCATGCATATGTACACATGCCACATGCATGATGATGTGACTATAACCCCCCTCTGGGTCAAGGCTCTCAGTGGCGCACCGGGCAAACATGCACGACTGTACGCACTCCTGCACTGAAACAACACGGGAGAGTCCCTATGACTCACTGACTGGAGAGAGAGAGAGAGAGAGAGAGAGAGAGAGAGAGAGAGAGAGAGAGAGAGAGAGAGAGAGAGAGAGAGAGAGAGATCTATTTCTTCTGGACTGAGCTCTCTGTCTCTCTGTCTGTCTGTGGATTTCTATTTTATTTTAGGGAATATGTAAGAAACATAATTATGGAGATAAGAGGTTTCTGCCCGACGACAGTGTTATGTAACAACTTAAAGTGTACCCTTCCCTTCCTTCCTTCCTTCCTTCCTTTGTGTGCGTTCACGTGGCACCATCTTGCGTGGCACATGATCATCCCTGGGCGCCTCGCCTACAGACTCTTTTTTTCGAGCTTCATCTCCCCCCCCCCCTCCCTCCTAACTTATATCTCATCTGCCGTTTGGACGAATTGAGCGAATCCACTTCACACACAAACGGCATTTTTGTAATAAACAGGGCGAACGTGGCGACAGGGGCCCCCCCCCCTAGATCCCCCCTCGCTAATGAATATTAAATGATCTTATCGCGGCGTGGCAATCAATCGCGGCGGCGGAGGCACGGGGGCTAATGGCAAGGCGAGGGGAGGCAAGGTATTAGGGGAGCTATCCCAGCACCTCCGCACACGCATTAGTCACCCCGCGCCATTAGTCTGAGTCTCACTGGAGGCTCCTCTTCGTCTGTTGTGTGTGTGTGTGTGTGTGTGTGTGTGGGTTGTTTATGTTGGCCGTTAATCAAGCATTTGCCAAGTCATTGCCGCTGATATGTGCTAGCAATACCAAGTGCTGTTTTATAGGTGAAACCGTGACAATACGGCGACCTGTGCGATTCAACGACGTGAACCCTATGCGTCCCTACAGTATATCCTGGGCATGTCGTAATAGGCGGAAATGTGGCAAAAGAAAATTGCCGATCTACGCACAGAAGAATTATGGTTCTTTAAAAGGCGACGTGTAATATGGTTCCACAAAGCACAATCAACAACTAAAGAACCATTTAACTTATGCTTCTTCGTGTTCCTCATATGTTTTTATAAATCTCTTTTTTGTGGTTCTTTTCTTTGAGGTTCTTTAAACACTTAAACACTGGCAAACACTGCTAAAATTAGGCGAACATTCGGCAAAAACAGCAGATCTAAACCACGTTTTGAGATGTTGTTTTTTTGGCAGAACCTTGGTCTTTAACACGGTGCGTTGCAGCATGTTTCGAGATTATAGATTATTTCTGGAGCCAAAAAAGAAAAAGGTTCTTCTATGACGTCACTCTGAAGAACCAGTTATCAGTTCCACTATTTTTCTGTATACGTACAAGGTCACAACGTGCCGCTTTTTTAAGATTAAAGTTCATAGACTTGTTTAACAACACTATCATTGTGTAGTGCTGTGTTGTGTTGGATTCACGTTAATGTGTATTTTCAGACCGTTAACCACACAAAAAAACACAAATCCACAAAAAAACAACGCCTCGCGCTGCGAGGTGTTGTGAGCTTGTAGATCTGCTATTTTCGGCTAATGTTCCCCTCAGAATAGGGATGCTAGGGTTCAAGTGGTTAATGTAAAAAAGAATCCTATTACACAAAGATTTGGTTGCCCCCCCCCTGTAGTAACTCTGAGGACCCCCTAGGGGTTCCGGACCCCCTGTTGAAGACCCTGGTGTAGAGGGAAGACATTTGGAGACCAGGTACATGGGCCCCTGGGGGGTTAAAGGGTTTATTAAGTCACAGCAATACAAAGTGCTGTTTTATAGGCACATTGTATGTTTGTATCTGCTCTTTTAAATTGTTAGTCTGTTCCATCACAGAAGGGTCACAGCTATAACTGTAACTGCCCCATATTGTTTTATTCAAATGTAAATTTTGATTGAGTTTTGAAATACAATTTTGAAATACCCAAAAAGTATGCATATAATTGAGAAAAAGGCAAACTGATAATAACCTATACGAATCCCCCTCATTTTTTGTGCACATTTCTCAATAACATAAACTTCAATAACATAAATATTCCGGCTTTCCGCTCCAGTTGTTTACTATACACCACTCAAGTCCAATGTTGTATAATGCTGTTTAGGTCTCCTTATCTTTAGGTGGCTAAATCTTTCCTCCTTATGTTGCATGTTTATACATTCTTAGCTGCAGTATAAAGGACCCAGTTTATTTTCTATCTCCTATTTGAAGCTCCAACGCGTGCCTTTTAGTTGTTGTATAGTCCTATTGTGACGCATTAGGGAGTGAAAATGACAGAGCAACAATATCTGTGAGTATGTGTTGGTCTGGCCAGTTATCGCTTTATCTGGCGGTTCTACCTTGGTGCCTTGGCAAATGCCAGGATGAAACTCATCGTCTTTCCCTATACATAGCAATACAGTCAAGCCCCTAGCAGGGACCCCTCTGAGTCTATATAAAGTTATGGAAGGATGATTGTTATTGCTTAAATAACTGATCTCACTGATCTTATCTGATCTGATCTCATTCTAAGTTGGTGCGCTGCCCTTCCCTTCCCTACCACAGCTGACCAACAGATCCGGGTGACCAACAGTGAATGTGGGGGTGTCGGGTGTGTGGGTTGTAGGGGTTTGAGGGGGGCAGGGGGGGGGGGCGTGCGTTGAGGTTGCGTGTAGCGCCACAAGGTAACAGACCACAGGGGGGGGGGGTATGAGGGGGGGGGGGGGGGGGGGGTTGGCGGTGCAGCATGCGTCGGGCATCTCAGTAAATCAATACTTACATAAATATCTGCACCATAAAATCCATCCTGGTAAACAACACTGCAGAGGGATGCAAACACAAACAGACAGACAGACAGACAGACAGACAGACAGACAGACAGACAGACAGACAGACAGACAGACAGACAGACAGACAGAACAAAACAAAAAACAAAAAAAAACATCCATATTAGTGCATTTTCCCATGCAGGCGGCAACTTGGCCGGCTACTATACCAACACCCCGTTTCTTTTTTTGTTGTTGTTGTTGTTTATTTCCGCACAGACAGAGAGAGAGAGAGAGAGAGAGGTTAGTCCAATCCAAAGAACACACCACACAACGAGGGGGTGGGGGTGGGTGGGCGGGAGGGGGGTGTGGGGGGAGGCGGAGCCAAAAGAGGGGGGAGGGGTTTACTTCAAGCACGCGCCGCTGTTCTCAGTGGACAGGGTAATGCTTAATTCGTACATCTTTTACGCCGCGCCCGGAAATAGCAGATGGAATATATCGTTACTGTCAGGCAGAAACCTCTTATCACCATATTCTAACCTTTTGTGGGGTATTTTTGCAAATTAACGCCCTACTTGATCACAAAAGCATCAATAGTAGCAGATCCATAAGCTCGGAACGCGACACAAAGCGACACGCGTTTTGAGCTTGTAGATCTGCTACTCTTGCTACTTTTGAATTTGAATCCGGAAAAGTAACAGTTTTGGACATATGACATTTCCACCCGACAGAGACGATATCACGACGCGTTGCGACAGATCTCCGCCGCGGTCGCGAATAACAACAAAGCATAATCGTCGCTGTGCAAACTTTTCAGGAAACGGTGGGGGGAAAAAAGGACCTGCGGCTGCATTCCAATGGATCCAGTGTAGTTATTATTTTAGTCACAAAGCTCTCGTTAATACTTTTTCATTGGTAGAATAAGAATATGAATAAAACCCACAGACAGACAGAATTATCGATAGGATAGTTGCCGCCCTTGTGAGCTTGTATCTGCTATACTCGCCCGAGAATAAGGATGCTATGGGGTTCAAGTGGTTTTAAAGAGAGCATGTGTCTGTGTGTGTCAGAGACAGAGAGAGAGAGAGAGAGAAAGAGAGAGAGAGAGAGAGAGAGAGGGGGAGGCTGGGGACGAGAGACAGAGCCGGTTTGATTGAACTCTCGACAAAAGGGCTTGTATTTTCCAGCGTGGCATTTTGCGGCGGGCATTGTGACGGACCCCTGGGCTTTACGTTAAGGGCTCCTCTGAGGAGGCGCAGGGAGCGAGGCCGAGGCGGAGAGAGAGAGACACTCTCGGCACAGCCCTCCTTCTCTCTCTCTCGCGCTTCCAATCTCGCTGGCAATTAGAGTGGTTTCAGGCCATTTGTGCTATCTTTGATAATCAATAACGTCTAAAATGTCAGAGCGCTCCGCTCCCGCTGGAGTCATTACACCGCGTACCGTGTGACCGTCGAGCGGTGAAACACACACACACACACGCACACACACACGTACACACATACACACGTACACACGCGTACACACGCACACACACACGTACACACAGAGATTCATAAACGTACTCTTACGCACACACATATATACACACGCTGACACGAGCGGTCAGATGATTGCATGTATCGGCTTATTGATAGGTTGTCATGTCAGCTCCCCGCAAAGGTAGGAAAATAAAGCGTATTAATGAACACACGCACGCACGCACGCACACACACATACTCACACATACACGCCAAACACATTTATATTACTGTAGTTGTGAGGACATCAACATTTTAGGACGGTCGTTATATATGAATGCTTTTTCTGGGTCCGTTTTTAAGCCCATAACTCTAGAGCCGCAAATAGCCCGATCTACAGTACAAGCTCACAAGCAGCGTGATCTAGTATGAGAGTGACGACACTAGCATATAGACTTACCATTGTAAGAATGGATGCGGAAATGCTCTCTCTGTCTATCTCAATGAGGAAGTTCCAACGTTTGGAACAACAGCCCATATAGCAGCCCACTTTGCGGCGAGATCAAAGCGTGATGGAACTCTCTCTCTCTATGTGTCTGCTCACAAGGTGTTGCAGTGTGACATGCTGTGAGCATGTAGCAGCCTCACCCCAATGGCTAGGTTTTCATTTTGAAGTTGGGACCAGGAAAGTTGTCCTCACAATGTTTGGCCCTCACGCAGTGGTGGAAAAAGTACTCAAATTCTTTACTCAAGTAAAAGTACCAATACTGCAATATAAAACTACTCATCAAAATGTACCAAAAATAAAAGTACTAAATATTTAAAAATAGCCGATCTACAAGCTCACAACACGTCGCGATGCGACGCGTTGTGAGCTTGTAGATCTGCTATTTTCAAATAGCCTAGGTTTAAAATAAGGCTAAAGTGGTTAATGTACAGTATGTTTTATAATGTAAAAATGTATATTTGCAAAGTAACTAGTAACTAAAGTTTTCAAATAATTGTAGTGGAGTAAAAGTACAATAATTTGCCTCTGAGATGTAGTGGAGTAGAAGTAAAAGTATTGGAAATTGGAAATACTCTAGTAAAGTACAAATACCTCAAAACTTTACTTAAGTACAGTACTTGAGTAAATGTACTTAGTTACTTTACACCACTGCCCTCACTCACGAGTATAGTAATACAAGTACACACACAAACCCAGACACACACACGGACATGCCTTAGCAGCCTCTCGCCGACGATAGCCGGGTTTTCATTTTGAAGTGGGCTCGTCGCCTCCTGCAGCGGACCAGACCGGTTTGTAATAAAAATGCATCCACAAGAACATTAATAATTCAGCCGTGCGACCGTCGCAAAGGGCAATTAACAGGCGCTGTGCCGCGTTAATGAAAGTACAATCTGTACCGCATATCTTTCTTTGTCGAGACCGGCATCAGTACCGGCATGCGTCCAAGAAAAAACACACCTATCTACATCTGCCCATGGCCACGGGCGGTGGGAAGGGGGAGGGGCACTCATGACAGTGTTCTTTTTTGAGACGGGTGGGCGGCGGCGGCGGCGTGCTTCCGCCGTCGACTTAATGAACTTCCACTGCCGCAAAACCCTCCTTAAGCGGCCGCTCGCTTTGCAGGAGTCATAACATAAAAACGTCACTGTCGGGTAGAAAGAAACCTTGTAAGTCCTCCGAAACCGTTCCTTTTTATTACTGGTCCATTAAACCATCATTTCCACACGCACGCTATGGGATCCTCTCAGGCTATGGGATCTGTAGTCATGGTTGCGGGTCCCGTAGCCTGAGAGGACCATTCACAAAAAAACGCCAATAAACAGCTTAAATTTGGGGAAAAGTGTTCATTGAGGATCAGACAGAAAAATGTGGATGAGACAGAATGGCGCACAGAGGTTCCTTCATTTTATAATAGGATATTGAATAAGTTATAGTGAAAATAGCTGATCTACTCAGTGCTTGTAGATCTGCTGTGCGACACTCTTGTATGATGAAGTAAACTTACGTTAAAAGGAGATACGAGGTTTCTGCCCGACAGCAACGAAAAATGAAAAAAAAGAATAGGAGACAAACGTAATAATGGTCGTTATGGAGATCAGGCCGCCCACGCTGTTAACAGCTCAACCCTGGTTCATCTCCGAGGCATCATCCAGCCCACTGGTGCGGGGGGAGGGGGTCATTCTCAAAAAGTTTGAGAATGACTGATTCCTGTCATGATTGGCTCTGTCGGTAGGGGCAGTGGAGGAGGGGGGGGGGGGGTTCATGTGTGGTTTTTTGGCAACAGGACAAAAATCCAAGAGTAGCCAAAAAACGAAAAACAAAAGTGGTAGTGGTGGTGTTGGTGTTGGTGGGGGTGGGGGGGGGGGTAGGTGGGTGTGTTAAAGAAGCCCCCCCGCCTCCCCAACACCCTCCTAACCCCTCTAGCCCCCTCCCCCCACCCCATCCACTATCATCATTACCATGCATGTGTTTTTTTTGCTCAAAAGCCCCGCGGTTACAAAAGGGCCAAGATAAACAACACTTCCCACGAGCAAAGGGGTGCACGTCTTCCAGGCATGCCCATTGGTCAATTTATACATGCTGCGGTGCCGTGTGTGTGTGTGTGTGTGTGTGTGTGTGTGTGTGTGTGTGTGTGTGTGTGTGTGTGTGTGTGTGTGTGTGTGTGTGTGTGTGTGTGTGTGTGTGTGTGTGTGTAAATATGTGTGTAGGGGGTGATAGGAATTATCGTTCGTTTCAGTGACTCGAGTCATCTCGTTCCTGTACGCTAAAAACATTAGTTCTAATAATTGTTTTCCTCCCTCTCTATCTCAGTCTCCGCCCTCCTCTCCGGGGGGGGGAACTAGCCTGGTAAACCATCCCGGTCGTGTGAATTCACGTTATCATGCGTCTTCTGCAGACCAGTCTGGTCCCATGCGCTGAGGTGGGCGTTTTCGCAGACACCAAAAAGTGGAAGAGCCAATAAGCATCTACGCTCAGGGCCCTGTGATTGGCAGACACTGATTGGCCAGAACGGGTCTGCAGAAGACACATGATAATGTGAATTCACGCGACCGGGATGGTTTACCAGGCTAAAAATGAACGTCATGAACGATAACGCTTGAGATTAAGTGGCCGAATCCGTTCCCGTTCGTTCACACACAAAAGACCAAATCGCTTTGAACGAATCGCTAGTGAACGACCCACCACTAAGAGAGAGAGAGAGTCAGACAGAGACAGAGATTGAGGTATGAAGGAAGATTTAGAGTATTTTTTATTCACAGGGTACAGGCAAAAGATATGTGACAACGTAGGTTGTCACGTATCTTTTGCCTGCACCTTATGAATAAAAAAAGGCCTTTTGCTAAAAAAAAAAAATCTGAGTTTTCTTCCTTCAAATCTACAACAAAGTCCTGCTCCTGAGATGCACCGGACCATGCCTGCAACTAGGCTTGAGGAGCGTTACAGAGATTATGACGTTGTAGTAACAGAGGCTTGATGCTCACCCTCCGTACGCAGGGATGTGTGGGGGAGGGGCGGCGGCCCTGAACGTGTTGTAAACGGTGCGTCCTCTGCCTCGTAGGTGGGCCCCTCTGTAGGCCGCCGCCGCAGTGGCTGCTGGGTAAGGGAAGCCTGGTACTGCAGAGGAGAAGAGAGAGAAATAGATGATAGTGTTAACATTAGAGCCTGCAGTCCGTACACTTTTAAATCATTACTGAAGACATATTCATTTTCTCTGGCATTTGAGCATAGTTGAAACTGGCACCTCACACCTCACTGTTTTTTCTGCTGTGTGTTTGTTGTATTTTAAATTGCTGTATCAATGTGTTGTATATTTTTGCTGTGTTACTGTTGTTCTCTTGCAGTGCTGTATAGCACTTTGGTTGGCTTCGGTCATTTTAAATGTGCTCTATAAATATGAGTTGAGTTGAGTTGAATTTGAAGGGTGTGTTTAGGATGTTGTTGAATCCGACTGAGGTTGGGGCTGGCCTCACTCGCTTTGATAAGAAATCAATATCAATGTTATACAGAAAATATTACTCCTTTGAACTATAATAAAACAAGTGTAATTGGTCAATTCCGATCATCTTCTCGCTGTTGGAAGTACTTTTGAGACGCGGTAAGCCAGTGAAGAAACATTTGAACTGTTTTAAAAGAATAATGAATTGCTTGCAGAATTGCAAAAAGACAAAAGAGAGAAAGAAATAATGGACAAGAGGACGATAAAAGCAACAGAATAAATCAGTGATTCTCAATCTTTCTTTAAATTTCAAGGACAAAAGGAAGGAAAGGGACAAAAATAAGTTTTAATTTGTCAAACTTATTAGTTTGACATAAGTCCTCCCTCCATTGTTGCTGTACATACATACAGACTGGCTACAGAAACCACCTCACTTCCCATTCAAGGTCAACAAAGCGCCATCTCATCTCCCTCTCAGCTCGCCCTCGTTCTCATCTAATCTCAACAATATTTGACCGCGAACCGAAACAAAAGAGCAAACAATAATTATACGCCCGTATAAGTACGAGTTTTTTACAGGAAGCCGTTTTGAATCTATACGAGATAAATGGCCACCACAGGTGTTCCTAATTTCAAACCTATCACGGAAAAGAAAGGGAAAAGGATAAAGGTGCCGGTCACTATACCAACGAAAGTGGGGGAAAAAGGGCTCGCGAGTTAAGTAGAAGGAGTAAGATATGCCTTAGTATTGTTATTAACTTATCATTAATCTTAATAGAAAGGGCAGTTTTTTTTTCTCCTTCTCCTTTTTTTCTGTGGGAACGACTACTGCAAGGTTTAATTTGAGGGGCCGGGGGGCGAGCAGAGGTTGAGAGGGGAAGATGAAGACGTCGTCCACAAACCTAATTATACATCTCTTCAAAAAAGGAGCTGGTAATATAATGCTAATAGAAACAGTGAATCATTCATTGACCTGATGAAAAATGGAGGCTTTAAGGAAAAAGGGTAGGTTTTTTCTCTTTTTTTCTCCTCTTCGGGACGGAGGGAGAGGTGACGGTGGTAATTGTTCCTATTCATCTTTTGTCACCTTGATTTGCTGAAGACACCTTAAAGTCACACGGATCACATTCCTCCAGCCCCCTGGCTTCTTCTGGGTACAGGCTAATTGAATGAAAGGTGGGCTTATAGGGGGACACATGTTAAATACTAATCATTTACTGTGTTGTTTTTGTTTTAGAACTGTGATTCTCAAAGTGGGGTCCGGGGACCCCCAGGGGTCCTTGAGGGGGTTCCAGGGGATCCCCAGCTGAATTAGGTAACATAACGTATCTCCATAATCTAACTTTCTGTGTTTTTTCCGTAAATGAAAGCCCCACTTGATCACACTACAGCGTCACACAAAAGCATCAAAAGTAGCAGATCTACAAGCTCAAAATGCGTCCCTTCGCGCCTCCTTTTGAGCTTGTAGATCTGATAGTTTGAAATCGTCTGAAGCCTGTCCTGGACGGGATTCTCCAGACATAAAAACAGATGAGATGAAATGAACGATCCAACGCTACGCCAAACTCGAATGATTTGTCCTTAAAATAATAATATATATATAGTAATAATACAAAGCTAAAACAAAAATCTTTAAATTCCTGTGATGCAAATACCGCACGTATTTGGCTATTGGTTTCCTGTCCCGTTTGGCTTCAACGAGGCGGTAAATAAATGACCTGTTTACAGTGGTGGAGGAGTAAAAGTAGCAATGCATAAAATAATCTGTTACGAGAAAAAAAGGCTTGTATTTTAGATTGTACTTCTACAAAAGCCTTGGTATACAAATCTATTTATATTACCAAAGTAAAAGTTTCCAAATGTTTCAATCTTTTTAGAAAATAGACGATCTACAAGCATGTAGATTGGCTACTTTTTGGATTGCCTTAGTATAAAATCAGACTTAATTGATTAACATAAAATAATCAAATTATTGTAAAAATGTGCAACTAAAGCTGTCAAATGATTTTAGTAAAAAAATAAGTTAAATATGTGTCTCTGAGATGAAAGAAGCAGAAGTATAAAAATGTATTAAATAACAATTTAGAAAATTTTACTCAAGTACAGTAGAGTAAATGTACTTAGATATTTTCCACCACTGCTTGTCTAAGCATTAGAGTAAAAGCTACCTGTTGGAACATAACGTAGTTCTCAGCTGTGCGCGTGTGTGCGTGTGTGCATATGCGTGTGGGTGGAGGGGGCGGGTACACTTTATCACCGTTTCCCCCAACACAGTGTCCCACCGTATTAAGAAAGAAACATTAATTAATGTACACGCTTAATCACTTTCTGACACCTGCAGCTCGTTATTCATCCTCCCTCTCCCTCTCTCTCTCTCTCTCTCTCTCTCTCTCTCTCTCTCTCTCTCTCTCTCTCTCTCTCTCTTTCATCTCATGCGTTGCTTCATGTTGGTTTTTCTTGTCGTCATGACTCCGCGACCGGCATGTGAATTATCAGCAACAAATCCACAGTGTTTTAATTTAACTCTTGAGTGTGAAAAAAATTGTCACACTGGTAAAATAAGCACCCACTGATGTCCCTGTGTGCACCTTTATGATGTGGCACTAAATTAACTAACAATTCTTCAAGCATTTCACCGGATCAATTCTAAATGCAATGAATTAATGAATGAATGAATGAATGCAATGAATACATTAATGCACTGAATTAATGCAATGAATGAACACAATGCATGAATACAATGAATGAATGAAATAATGAATGATATGGTTGCTGTTGGCAGAAACCTTGCATCTCGTCCATATTTAAACTGTTGATGTTTTTTCAAAGCTACATAGTTGTTCAAGAGTTGTCAAAATAGCCTGATCTCCAAACTCCAAAGCTTACAGATCGGCTATTTCCGCTACTTTTGGAAGAACTGTTAAAGGGAAAGTGGTTAAGTTTAAAATTAATTAATAACTACATTCAATCCATTGGAACGCAGGTTCTTTTTTCCCTCATCTCCTGAAAACTAACGTTTTGGTTGGACATACAGGCATGACCTCTGACCTTCTTCACACTTCTTTTAACTTTTCCTGATCGTTACCTGTAAACAGTGTAAAGTATTTTTCCCCCCATTGTCGTGCCTGATTTGTAGAGTTCTCAACGGGCCTGATAATTAAGGCCCAGCCCTAACTGGGCCGTCCCAAACAATTGCCACAATTTTAGGCCTGAAAACCCCCAAAGTCACGCATACAGCAAGCTTTGAACTGAGCAGATTAGACCTTCCGTTCCAGAGATAATGGCCAAAACATCTTGAAAACGGTTACTTTTTTTTGTTCTTCGATGTTTAAGTTTTGGCCATTTTCACCAGTTTCTTTTTTATAATACGGTGACGAACTAGATATCTGAGTAAAGTTCACTTTGAGCTGCAGCCAACGCATCCACTGTCATTTCCGTCGGCCTTACCGTTCGGCCGCTATAGGGGCAGTTGAAATGTCTTTTTTTGGGGGTAATAGATTTGTTTCCCAATGTGTTGCGATGCATCGCGTTGTGAGCTTGTAGATCAGCTCCTTTCACAATTTTTTAAACATGGTTTCCACCAGACAGCGATTATTTTTTAATTCCATTCATTCCTCATCTGATCTGGCCGAGGCCACCCTGTCTAATTAGTCACAACGAGTCCACACCTCGTCCACAATTAACACAATCACTGCATATTAATCAATCCCTAATTACTGATGGAAGAAAAAAGGGCGAGGCCGGAGAAAACTTGTAAACAGTCTTCTGTGCGTGCGTGCGTGCGTGCGTGCATGCATGCGTGCGTCTGTGTGTGTATGTGTGTGTAACACTATACTTGTGAGGGCCAAATGCACATATTAGTAGAATTTGAGACATTGTGAGGCACATTTTCCAGGTCCTGAAAGCACATGGGTGTTTCCTACCTAGACTCAGTAACTTGGTGACGCCCCCTTCTGTCGGAGGCGCTCCGTCTCAAGACATACAAGCTTGGCTTGAGCAACAAGAGGCAGGTTAGGCGCCGTTAGGCGAGCGAGTCACCACACCGAACGTTGCGAAGGCCGCTAGAGCCGACTCAGCGGCGTTCGAGTTATGTACCGATAGAGACAGAATCGTAACTTATCACCCCCCCCCCCCCTAGACAGTGCCAGCGGCGAGCACACGTCCATTGTCCTTCAACAACACAGCCGTTTGCGCCTCGACTTCTGTGCGCTGACTGCGCTTGCCCGGTGTGGGCGGGCTATCTACTGAGACCCGGTAGTGAAACACACGGTCGCGTCCTGAAATGGTTGTTTGAGGAGTTATATTAGGCTTAACATTTTTACAAGATTCAGGCAGGGGGTTAGATTATACGCATTGAGGAGTTTAGGGGTTGGGCTTAGAGTTTGTCTCTATGTTATACTTAGTTGCGTTCCTGTGCCGTTCACTAGAGATGCGCGGATCGCGGTTTTAGCCGCGGTTGCCGCAGTTAACCGCAGTTTGGGTGGATTTGGGTCAATCAAATATAATTATTAATTAATATCGGATAAACCGCGGGTGAAATATTGCGGTAAATAAATTAATGACATCTATATCTATCCATAAAATAGCTAAATCTCTGCGTGCTTGTGTCTGTGTGAGTGTGTAGAGCAGCCTCTGTGCGATGCGATCACAAAATGCATTGATTCAGCCTATGGAATGTCGGTGCGTCTTTTTTCTTTTTTT
Organism: Gymnoscopelus braueri; assembly: GCF_963280865.1. Taxonomy (NCBI): domain Eukaryota; kingdom Metazoa; phylum Chordata; class Actinopteri; order Myctophiformes; family Myctophidae; genus Gymnoscopelus; species Gymnoscopelus braueri. Next base: position 11,962,369 of record NC_137615.1, read on the forward strand.
TTAACCGGTGCTGCTGTGCTGCGCTGAAGAGCAGTGTGCTCTGTATGTTGGATGCCGCACAGTTGGATGCCGCACCGACATTCCATAGGCTAAATCAATGCATTTTCTGATCGCATCGCACAACTAATACTAAAACTAACGGGGAATACCAGAAAATAATAATATGTTGGCATACGGGAAAAACGGTTGGTGCGGATGCGGATATTAAAATTGGATAATATAATTATTGCGGTTGGATAACGGATGGATAATTAATTTGTACCGCGGATTCGGATGACCATGAGAGGCCATCCGCGCATCTCTACCGCTCACCAAAAATGTAAAGTCTGCAAGCGCACAAAATCACTGTCCTAACATGATGATCTCCTCACAAGTATAGTAATACAAACGTGTGTATGCGCGCGTGTGCACATGTGCGTGCACAAAGACACACAAACACACTAAAGCCTGATTTACTCTTGCATGCCGGTGTCGTACGCCAAAAATAGACAATCTACAAGCTCACACCGCGGTCAGCCTGCGATGCTGCTATGAGCTTGTAGATCGGCTTTTCCCTGCCGGCACACAAGACAGCACGCACAAACGGAGTATAAATCAGGCGTAGTAATTGTGTTTTGCCCGCCTGAAAGGCGAGACAAAAGCGAATCGATAGGGAGCCATTTTGTAATTAAAAGAATGTGCGGCTGAATTAGGCAAACGACTGTCGGGAGAAATTGGAAATATTGATTTTAATTTATAAAATACATTTGAGTCCTTTTGATGTCCTTGCGAGAGAGCGAACAATTAGGTTTCTCTCTCTCTCGTCCTTCGCCGCCTTTACTTTGCTCTTCTTCCTTTCGTTGCTATCGGGCAGAAACCTCGTATCTCCACGTTTCTTGGGGGGTTAAATGAATGCCCTCCTTTGTCATACTACGGTGACAAAGTAACAAAAAAGCTCCCAACAAGAGGTCATAATGCACCGCGATGTGACGCATTGTGAGCTTGTAGATCTGCTACTTTTGCTAAATAAATAATAATAATAATTACATTGAAAATGAAAGTGGTTAAAGCCTCACTATGTAACTTTTTTTTAATGAATAAAATGTAATTTTGTCCAAGCATTTGTCTGTATGGTAGAGTATGTTAAGAAAATTATAACGTATACAATTGGGGTGGTTGTATTTGGTCTCCCTGCTCTTCTATTGAGACACTTAGATGGTGTCAAAGGTCATGTCTCACCTATAGACACAGGATCTGACACAAATGTTGACCTGACGGTCAAGATTACATTTATCCCCTGAGCAAGCAGGCCGGCTCTATTTGCTCAATCAAGGGCGCCGATACTGCGGGTGCTTCGGGGCTAAAGCACCCAGGGGAAATGAAGAGCACCCATGACAAACTCATCACAAAAAAAGAAAAAGAAAAAAACACCGACATCTTCACTTCATTTTTGGTACCAAATTAAACGCATTAAAGTAACAAAACCCCCCTAAAAAGGTAACAAACCCGGATAATAACCACATATTTACGCATGCGTTGCGCACCCGCGAACGCGGACACAAATCGGCGCCCCTGTGTAAAAGTAAAACGTTCAGCACGTAAGCAGGAAACCGGGTTCAAATCCGGCGTAGAAGAGGAAAGTTACATAGTGCTGCTTGAAGATTGTCTGTGGGTTTGATAAATGTTGACCAAATCAAAAGTATTAACAAGAGCTTGTGATTAAATCATATCTACAATTGGAAAACCTTTTGAACATACAAGGTTTATTTCCGACAGCGACACTTACAACTCTATTCTCCTCTGCTCTGCTCTCTCGCTCTTCTTTCTTTTGTTTCTCTCTCTCTCTTTTTTTTTTTTTTGTGATCTGTCTTTGAGCCTATTATCATAAAATCATGATATTTTTCAGCATAATGGACCAAGGTTAATGACAGAGAAGAGAGCAAGGTCAGCGGGGAGGACGGAGGGCAGAGCTGAGCAGCGGGGGGTGGGGGGGGCGGGGGGGGAGGGGGAGGGGAGGGTGGTGTTCTTAAAAGGATCCCTCAAAAAAGATCTGTGTCGTGTGCATGTGTGTGTGTGTGTGCTCACAACGCGTTGTAAGCTTGTAGATCGGCTATTTACTTACCTATATACTTTGGCTATTCAAATAGCCAAAGTATATGGTTGAAGTGGTTAATGTTAATATATGTTTTGTAATAATATGCAAAATCTTTCGTTTTCAAAACATTGTAGTGAAGTAAATATAGTACAATATTTGTCTCTGATATGAAATGGAGCTGAAGTAAAAGTATTGAAAATTGGAAATACTCAAGTAAAGTATAAAATACCTCAAAATTGTACATGTACTTTGGTACTATACGTGTGAGGGCCACAGCAAGTATAGTAGAATTTGACAAATAGCCATATTGTGAAGACAATTTTCCTGCTTCTCGCCAGGGGAACAACTAGGAAAACGCATCAAAAGCAACATCAAACGTCTCAAAATGAAATGATATGCCGTGCGTCAGACCAACAAGGCTATAATATCTGACAGAAATGTGTGTGAATCACAGAACAGCAGGTGCGTATCGGTGATTGTTGTCTTCTTACCTGCATAGAATTCAGGACTGTAGACAGCACCAACCACTGGATTTAACTTCCAGCCTATGTAGGGTGAGACAGACACAGAGTGACAGTGAGAAATGTACAGTATATATTTTCAGACACATTTGTTTCATATGGACTTGAAAATAAAATAAAAGGATTTAAAAAAAAAAACTTATTACATTGTAAAATAAGATGGTTACAGACATACAGACCATTAACCCCTTAAGCCAGTGGTGGTTCCCAAACTTTTTCACTCCAGACCCAAAAGAGAAATTTGATGTCTCCCTGGGACCCAAACTAGTGAAAAATAGAAGATCCACAAGCTTGTAGATCTGCGATTTTCTTATCTTATTTTCTTTTTACATTTACGGAATTTCTTTATGTATGAAGCATGTTGATTGATTTTTCGCATGGAAAAAACTGACAATATCATTTTTTTAAATGAACACACGGTTCTCAATGACCTCATGCACACCGGCTCCGAATTTACCGTGCGGCGATGCGATGCGTTTTTTTCCCAATCGAACCCAGTTCGATTTGTGCGTCTTTTCGCATGCGGTAAAAACTGATTGACTAATCGCACCCTGTCTGCAAAGGCCTTTAAGCCATATATACAGCACTTCTTTTACTTTTACACTGTGCGATGTGACTAAATTCAGCTAGACATCAAGCTGGCCAGATTGTACGATTGTACAAACATAAATGATAATGATCCAGTGTGTGTCTGGCTTGTGGGCGGCGGCTATGTCACACATGGTTTTGCAGAGTATAGCATCACTGACTGTAACTGACTGCCTCTGCCCAGTATGACACGTGGAAAACACACCGGCCTCTTAACATGACAAATCTGTTAGATTCTTTCTCTGCCATGTGGACCGGGAAGACTGATTTTGTTGGCTCTTTTGGACTACAACAGTGGTGGAAAAAGTGCTAAATGTTTTCTTAAGTAAAAGTATCAATACTGCAATGACACTGTTATAAGTAAAAGTCCGGAATTCAGTAAAAGTAAAAGCAAAAGTATTGGTATCAAAATGTACTTAAAGTACCAAAAGTAGAAAATACTCATTATGCAGAATGTTTTCAAGTGTATAAAATGTATAACAAATATTTTGAAAATAGCCGATCTACAAGCCATATGAGCTTGTAGATCTACAAGCTCAAAACGCAGTGCGATCTGGCACGTTGTGTCGCTTGTAGATCCGCTATTTTCGCTTTTTTAAGATGTACCCCTTCAGGGATAGGTTATAATGAAAACGTAAACAAACAAACAAAATCAAAAACCATCACAGAACTTCAGGGCTTCTGTAATGTTTTAAAAAATGGCAGATCGACAAACTCGCAACGCATTGCGTCACGTTGTGAGCTTGTCGATCGGCTACTTCCAGCAAAAGCTTTCCCCACAATAACAGACAACAGAAAATACACCCTGAGGGACTCCAGTTACCCATGGGGTTTAAGTGGTTTAAAAAAACAGAGCCAATAGTTTCTGATCCAAAGTTATCCTGAAGAGTTAATAATAATAATAATTAGAACATCACATGCAGCATCGGGGCGAGGGTCTCACCATTTGCATATGGGTTGACGGTCTTTTTATTTGTCATTACTCGGGCTGTGGCGTTGTTGACCTGGGTAGAGAAAACCATTCCATGAAGTCATGATGACACGTGGACACAGGCCCTGATCTAATCGCTTAACCCATCAAGACGTGAGACCTGATTCTATAAATGTCTTCTAAATCAGTAGTTCTCAAAACTTTTTCGTGCCAAGGACCCCCTGAGAATGATATGTATACCCCCATCTGAAAATGTTTTGTGCCAGGGATCCCCCGAAAGAGAAGATTTGTGTTAAAACATTTAGATTTTTTCCCCCACAAATCTTCTCTTCTGGTCTTCTTATTAAAAACACTTTCAGAATTTTTCAAAGATTTTTCAAAAATAGCAGATATACAAGCTTGAGCTGTGAGCTTGAGATCTGCTATTTTTGAATAGCCAAGGCTAAAATCTAAAATGACACAGAATGCTTTCCTGGTCTTAATGGGTTAAGTAAACCTGCATGCATGGTTCTTTTCTCCCTAATGTAGCGAACAAAGACAGCTCTTCAAAAACACATCTGCAGTACATTTCATCATGGCAAACATCCATATTATTTGTGTTTCGTGTCCCCCCCCCCCTCTAAAGAAACAGCATACACATACTTAAGAAAAACCACATCCAAGAGCAAAATGATTTTTCTTTTGCATATTTTTTCAATTTATAAGGACTTTCCGGCATGCTCTGCTACCCAGCCCACTTTACGAGAAGTTTTTTTTTTAGGACAAAACACAGGTACAGACACAAACGAACAAAGAGAGTCAAAAATACACAGATGCACTTGTACAAAAACAATGAGAAGCATAATATTCTGGAGATGTTGTAGGAAGCATGCGGAGGAGGAGGTAGGTTAGGGAAGGGAACAATATGCAACATCCAGTCAACCTCGAGAGAGCGAGAAAGAGTGATGCTCCATTTATAGTCTGTCGTATGACGCGTCGTGCGTCAAAAAAACAGCAGACCCACAAGCTCATAACGAGCGACGAGCTTGTAGATCGGGGCTATTTTCAGCGCGCGCCACCGCCATACGATGAAATATAAATCAGCCTGTGAAAAGGAACCGATGTGAAGGGAAGCAACGTATAGCATTCACACTCATCAGACCAAGTGCCTTTTCTAGAGAAAATTCATTGCAAATGTAACTGGAACATTGTGAAAATAAAGAACGAGAAAAAACAAACAAACAGAGAACAAAAAACAAACAAAAACAAAAATCGATCAAACCAACCAAGTCAATCGGTCAATCCGTCAATCAATCAATCAATCAATCAATCAAACTGATCAAATCATTCCAGCTTCAAACCACGGCTAAACAGGTAGGATTCAAATCAAAATAAAAGTGGGGTGCATTTGTCGTCCAAAAACAAGAAGAGAAAAGACAAAAAATATATATAAATAAAAATAAAAACAATCAATGGGGTTTCCGACAGTCCCAGAGAGAGGTGCAAACAACAAGTCAAGTTCATGTCTCAAGTCGGATTGGCTCACGCACGCAGCTCCAAAAGGAGAAACACACTTAGTGAAGAGACACGCACGGTCCGCCGTCAACGCAGGAGAAATAAATATATACAGCATCAACCCAACCACAATTCAAAAAACAAGAAAGGTCATGTGAGTTTCAGCGTGGCAAACGTTCCAGAGAGAGAGAGAGAGAGAGAGAGAGAGAGAGAGAGAGAGAGAGAGAGAGAGAGAGAGAGAGAAAGAGTGAAAAGAAAGAAAGAAAGAGCGAGAAAGAAAGAGAGAGAGAGAGAAAGAAAGAGATAGAAAGATAGAAAGAAAGAAAGAAAGAAAAAGCTGGCAGAATGGCTCGCTCACACTTACCATGCCCAAACCTTTTGGCCCCGCCCACTTGTTTGTGTACTGTTACCATGGTAACTGTGTTGAGCGGGGGGCCCTATACGAGCTACCGTTGGAAAAGATGGTGAGGAGGAGGAGGGGGGAAGATGAGAAAGGAATAAGCAGCATCTTAACTCAAGTGGCCAAAAGCATTTTTTTTTAATAATCCGCAATCATTCCAGTTCCAGCTGCACAAAACCCTCTCTTTCAACTCCGGGCCTGACAACATCACATTCTCACTCTCAAGTAGTACTAATGGTGACGGCTTGGGACGACATCTGACCATACGGCAACATTGGACGTGACAGGACCCTCGTCACGTCATTTTTACAACGGTCCCGGTATAGGTAATCCCTTCTAAAAACCTCTGCTAAAAACGACCGAAGCGTGCCGTCTTGAGCAAACTTGAGCCATGTGAGGAAACGCACTTTTGTCAGCTTCAGCCGCCTCAGCGACATCTGAGTCACGTACCGATAGCGACAGAATCGTGAATCGCCCCGTGTCCCCCGTCAACATGCGACGTTGCGGGCCGTCCCCTCACGTCAAACGTTGCCGTATGGTCAAATCCGTCCTAACTCGTCACCCGCTTGACGCCGACGTGTGTGAGAATGCTTTGGCGCATCCCATCCCCTAAGTAAACACTCGGGGGCAGCTGCCACGTTACATCATTGCAAGCTGCACAATTGCTGTCTTACAGATGTGAGTCAGGGAAATGAGGAACCTTATGCAACAGAGGTGTTGTGAGTGCGACATCGAGTGGCTCGACGTTGTCTATTGCACCTTTATCTCTGAGAGTGCACACATGTAGCCCGGAGGGACCCGTAAGGGTTACACTCTCAGGGTTCAAATTAACACTCAGGATTTTACAATATACTTAGCATTATTCTAGCATGTTCATTTTGTCTAGAGCGCCAGTTAAAAGCCTTTTGAAGTCTGCCTTTTGTGGCCGCGTACACACAAGAAATTCAAATGGGGGTTAAGGTCACAGCACTAACACAAGCACTAACACAGGTCCATTGTGATGTGAGGTTTGAAGTGGCCATTACAGCGTCATTACAGTGTCATTAGATGCCCTTGGGGAAATGAAATCAAATTTGAAACCCTTCACCCTTCAAATGATTTTCTTTTGGAAAATGTAGATTTATATTTTCTTTTGTTGCCCAAAGGTCACCTCTAATCCCCTTTCAACCGAGATGTAAATACCCATAATCCCTTTCCCGTTCTCCTTTTGTTCCCCCCTTAAGCAACAACCAAATAAACTCTGAGAATACACTTTTTGACACAGAAAGAAAATACATTTCTAAAACTTTTCTGAGGTCAGCCTCATTGACAATACACGCTCAAGGCTCAAGAATAAAAAAAAGGGGGGAAAAGGTCAAAAAGAAAGAAAAACAAGCAAAGTCTGACATAATAATAACAACAAGAATCAGATGGTTGACATGATAGACGATGTAAATGCAAGTTAAAAGTAGGGTAAGTGACTTAGTTTGTATTAAAATAAGTGTTAAATAGCTTTATACTCTGATAGTAATCATTGCTATAGAGTGCTTGTTAAGTAACAGGGGTCTCTCACCATCTCTCCAGCTCTTTAGTCAACAGAAAAGGCATTTTCCTGATTGGATGAGATTAGCAACTCACCTGAGAGAAAAAAAACTCCAAATATGTATTAACCAATAGTTAAATCATCGCCTATATTCTGAGCGTTTTCACTAACCTTTGAAAAACCATACAATATTTTTCTTCACAAAGATCCACCTGCCGATTGCTTTAAAAGACCTAGCCGAGTCTCGTGGAATCAGAGAAAAAAAAACTGTGCCACCGCGATAATCCATTCCATAGCTGTGGGCAGTGAAAGTGACTTATTTTCGCCAGAAAGCAGAGACTTTTTTTTCCTTCTAAATCCTTTAACATTAGATCGGACGGGGCTGGGTTTGTTGTGATCACTTTATTTCCGGGTCTACTGTTCTCCAGAAGTCATAATGATCACTCATAGGTTGGCGAACAGTGCCCTCTAGTGTAAACCATTGAAAACACCACACACTCATCAACTCGTCATTGGCAGTGTGGACCTCGGGCCTCGTCAGTGGCAGTCAATGAGTTAAAGAGATGGAGAGACGAGGAGACATCTGTCACTGAACAAACACTCTATAGTAAAGTTTACCATCAGAAGATAGAGCTTTTAATAAAACAAAAACATTTCACTTACCCTACCTTTAATGAGACGTGAGGCGGGAGGGGGGTTGGGGGGGTGGGCTTGGCGATGGCGTATAGCGCTGGGTGGGGTGTATGAGTGTTTGGGCAGGTGGGGAGGGGGGGGGGTGAGTCAGGTTGACATCGAGATATGAGGACATGGTGGAAGTTGTCAACACACACACACCTACAGACTCGCGCAACGAGCACACTCTCACTCTCACACACACACACACACACACACACACACACACACACACACACACACACACACACACACACACACACAGACACACACACACACACACACCACACACCACACACCACACACACACACACACACAGTAAGGAAGAGGAGGATAGGGGGGACGTGGATGAAAACATAGCAGAAAGTTCTGCACCTCTATCTTGCGGCCCTCGACCACCGTGCCGTGTAGCTTCTCCCGGGCTCTGTCGGCGTCCGCACTGTGCTCGAACGTTACGAAGCCGAAACCCTGAGAGAGAGAGAGAGAGAGAGAGAGAGAGAGAGAGAGAGAGAGAAAGAGAGAGAGGCATGTAATTGAAGTATCTTTTTAATAATTTTGTTATTGATTGAATAGTTTATTGAAAATGAATTCAAAAGCATAAAAACCCCAATAGAGCCCAGAGCCTTCCATTGTGGTCCTTTGGGAGGAAGGGATACAATATGCAAAATCCCCAAAACACGACAAGGACAAAAATAATTAAAGACCTTAAAATAAAATAAAAAACCATAACAAATAAAGAACCAGCTTTTTTAATGAGAATTTCACAATTTCAAAAGAACATGATCAACTTAAGGTTGGAAGGTTAAAACCATTCCACAGCACTGCTGATGAGCACAGGAAATAGTTTTGTCACATACAGCTCTTAAAACGGCAGGGTACAAAATCAGTGGAACTACCTCATGGTGGAATACGAATCCCTGTGAGTATATCACTGTCCCTGGAAAAGTGCTTGATTTCATGCAACAACAGCTGTCAACGGCTTCCTTCAGTAGCCAACACAAATATCCTTAGTGTTAATTTAACTCAGAGTGTGTACAAATGTAACCAGATGGGCAGATTTGTACACACTTTGAGTTACAAATGGCAGCATTGCCAGGTCTGCTTAAACTGTGTACGCAACTTTGGGCTTGTTTTTCTGTAAAGTTGCTCGTAAATATTGGTAGTTGCGGGCAGATCTACAAGCTCATAATGTGTCACTTCACATTGTGAGCTTGTAGATTGGCTATTTTCTAATATCCAATGCACATAGGTTGAAATGTCACCATTCAACTCTCTAGATGATATTTTGTCATTCACAATTGCTATGAATTCATAAATATTTTAAAGGATCATTGGTATCTCAGAATGATGAGGTTTAATGATGTGTGCTGTTTTCTTATTATTGTAAAAGTGAGCCTCATTAACATCCATTAGTCTTTTTTCATTATAATGAAATGTTTTGAATATTTGTTTTTCTTACTCCTACGTACACGCCCAGGGTTCAATTTGTAAAAAAAAAAAAACTAAAAACATTTTCTTTAACACTTAAACATGATATTTCATCGCACAATCTTTGAAAGAAATTAAAGCAGCACTATGTAACTTTCCTCCTCTACCACGGATTTGAAACCGGTTTCCTGTGCAAATGCTGACATTTTTACCATTGAACTAATAGAGCCGGCCTGCTTGCTCAGAGGATAAATTGAATCTTGACCATCAGGTCAAAATTCGTGTCAGATCCTGTCTAGGTGAGACTTGACCTTTGACACTATCTAAATGTCTCAATAGAAGAGCAGGGAGACAAAATACAACCACCCCAAATTCCCAATTGTATAATAAGTTATACTGTATTAACATATTCTACAATACAGACTGGACAAAATTACATTTTATTCATAAAAAAAGGCTACATAGCGCCACTTTAATATCATGTTACTCAGTATCGTACAGGATTTTATAACCCAGGACAAGAGATGAGCTGCACACAGCAAATAAATATACATAAAGCTAGTAATCAAAACAAATTGATACCTTTTAATGGACTCATAATAGAGCAAATGTAGCAAAAACAACATAATCTGATTGAGCTGCATTATGGCATGGCATTAGCTAGAGGAAAAAGAGAAATGATGAAAAAAAATTACATTAGCCAAATTACTCAGAAAGGCATTAATGGATATAAAGCAATTTGAAACAAGCGAGTTGAAAACTGCCTTGCAGCTCATCTCTAAACGTTTAAAGCAGTGGTGGAAAGTTACTAAGTACATTTTGTTGCTGTCGGGTAAACACCTCTGATCTCCATAGTCTAACTTTTTGTGTTTTTTGTAAATTAATGTCCTACGTGATCACACAACAGAGTCACACAAAAGCATCACAAGTAGCAGATCCACAAGCTCAAAATGTGGAGCTTGTGGATCTTGTGGTAGGTTATTGTGGCCTCCTGGTGGCGCTATAATAGGCCAATGTGAAAAGGGTGCCAATTCTTAGGCATTTCACGGCAATCGGGTGCTGCGTTCATGATTTGAGGCATTTTGTTCCAAAAATGTGTTTTGCTGGTGGCGCTATAACAGGCCAATGTGAAAAGGGTGGCATTTCTTCCACGGCCTAGTGGGAATGTGCGTGCAAAATTTCACGGAAATCACACACTGCATTCATGATTTCAGGCATTTTGTTCAAAACGGAGCACTCCAGCAAACGTTGGAAGCCAATGTTAGCCAATCAGGATGGAATATGAAAAGTCGGACAGATCCATCTTGATCACATGACTGTAGAGATATATATTATGCAGAATTTTTGTACAAAATCTGAAGGAGTAATACATATATATATTTTCTTTTACAAAAGTCGGCCTCCTGGTGGCGCTATACCAGGACAATGTGAAAAGGGTGGCATTTCTTCCTTGGCCTAGTGGCAATGTGCGTGCAATGTTTCACGGCAATCGCACGCTGTGTTCATGATTTGAGGCATTTTGTTCAAAACGGACACTCCTGCAAACTTTGGAAGCCAATCTTAGCCAATCAGGACGGAATAGGAAAAATCCAACTGACAAGTTTGGTTTAATGACTATAGAGATGCTGTGTACCGATTTGTGTGATGTTTGGACAAAATCTGTAGGAGCAATATAAAATAAATGTTTTGCAAAAATAGGCCTCCTGGTGGCGCTATAACAGGCCCATGTGAAAGATTTGGGGCAGAGGTTCTGCTCTGGCATCCAGGGAGTGTGTGTTTACAGTTTCACGTCGATCGGGCCAATGGTGCCCGGAGATTCACTGTTCACAGACGGACACACACACAGACAGACGGACGGACGGACGGACGGACGGACGGACGGACGGACGGACGGACGGACGGACGGACGGAAGGATCGACGGACTGACGGACGGATGGACAGAGTGTAAAACATAGTCTCGGCCACACCTTGGACCTGGCGGAGACAAAAATCTTCTTATTCTGGCTAACGCGTTTCGGCCATTAGCCTTTCTTAGAGCCATCTGCTCTGAGGTAAGGAAGGCTAATGGCCTTGGACGTCTTGTATGTTTATTTTTTAGAGTGCCGCTGTTTTCCACTTCTCTCAGGTGGTTATTTTTCAATTAATTATTTCTGCAGCCGAGCACTCACCGCTCAAGAAGCACATAGAGGAAGCGCACCTGCTCTTTATCCAGTAATTATTTGAGGAGGCTATTTACCTTTTTTTTTATACTTTATTGTTCTACTACACTACAATTATTTTATTTGTAGTGTACTATTGCAATGTGATGTGTTGTGAGCTTGTAGATCAGCTATTTGCCAAACAGTGTGACAAAATTGTGAGGAAAATGTAGTACTTTTCCTTTGGTACTTGAAGTATATTTTGATGCCAACTCAAGAAACCTTTTGAATACAGGATTTTTACAGAGTTTTTCCACATTGCAATACTGTTACTTTTACTTAAGCAAAAGAAACAAATCTGAGTACTACTTCTTCCACCACTGGTTTAAAGGAGTCATCTTTGATAAAGTCAGCGAAGGTCCTTTGTAAGTAGGACATTTAGCTGGAGCGATATCGATCAGCCATGATTATGTGGCTTGCCAAGAGAGACTTGGCGAGACAGACGAGCTAATGAAATAGGTTGGGAACACACCACTCAATCACGCTTGAACATCAGTTTAAATGTCTGTGTCAATATGATAATCATATTGTCCCTCTTCATGCGGTTGGGTCATCATTGGAGTAAATATCTTCAATGCATGACCAGCCACAAGGACCTGTTTACTGTCAATGTAGGTCAACGTTTTAAAAGGTGCATTTTGCCCTTTACATTTCATGACTTGAAATACGTCTCAGAACTAAGGGAAAGTTAACCCATTAAAACCGGGAAAGCATCTGTGTCATTTTAGATTTGACCACTTAACCATTATTTTACACATTGGCTATTCAAAAATAGCACATACAGTACAAGCTCATAGCACGTCACAAGCTTGTTGATCTGCTATTTTTTTAAAAACATGATTTTCTTTGCACATCTTGGGATAATATGCATATTTTTAAAGCGAACATTTGTAGCTCAAATCTTTGCTTCTGGGAGTCCCTGGAACAAAATATTTTGAGATGGGGGGGGGGTCCACGGCCAAATACAGTACATATAATTCTGACATGAAAGAGTTTGAGAATGATTGACATAGAAACATACGTTTTTCAGAAACTGTTAGGATTTAGAATACATTTTTAGAATCGGCCTCAGGTCTACATTAGTTAAACGACGAGGAGAATTAAACTTCCAGTACTTTAAGTTGTCCCTGAATCAAGAACAGGCACAAACCTGTCCTCAACTTACTCCTAAATTATCTTTGGCATTGGCATTGAAGATGTGTCAAATCTTTCAGGGTGGGGGGGACACCATTGGGACACCATTCCACCATTCAAAAGGGAAATAAACAGGCTTTCCAACGGTATAAAAGTTATTGCCAAGGAGCATTGATTGCTACAGAGAATCCTCCAAACACAAATTTCAGAACGTTTTGTTATGTTTTATGTAGCGTTTTAAGAGTCTGTATTTAAGTCCTGCTAGCAGCCCCTATAGAGGCCGTGCTGCCCCCTTACACCCAACTGGAAAACGTTTGCCAAGGGTGGCAGAAGAGGAAAGGCCACTGTGTCATCATTATCAGCAGGGGTCACGCACTGTGGATCACGAAGGAGCACAGTGAAATGTAACCCAGAGGAAGTGTTGTCACCGGGGGTCATCAATATATCGCCACATAAATGTGTCCGTAGCAAGACCTGGCCTTGTCCGTGGCAAATTTTAGATTGTGTTTTTACATAACATTCTCATTTTGATCATAAGACCCAATTACTGAATGTCAGTATCCAGGTTTTCTTCAGAATATGTAGGACACTGATTTACTATGACACTACGTAGGGCACATTAGGAGTCCACTAGGACAGTTCTTATCAACTTCTTCTTCTTTTTATTTTCAAGGACCCCCCATAACTCTGAAAGTGTACAAATGGAACTAAATGGACCCTACGGATCCATTTGATTCCATTTGTACACTGAGTCACAGACCTGTAATGGTCATTTGGGGCTAGCTCTTTATATGTTTCTGGTCATATTACTGTCCGCTCATTTGCATGTCCATGGCAAAATTATAATTTGGACGGAAAATGTCCAGCACAAGCCAGCATGGCGATGACCCCTGAATGTCACTGGTGAAATGTGTGGGAATCCAGCAAGTAGTTTATGAGATATGTAATGAACTGCGGATCGTGTTGCCGATCTAAATACAAGCTTTTAGAGATACTATTTTCGGAGCATGACACTGGCTCGCAACCAAATCAGGCCTTACGGTGCAGATACTGTACATTAAAGCAGAGCGAATCACCTTCGCCGTTTGATGCTGGTGGGCGAGTTGGATAAAATCCAAGCTGTGTTTAAATGTTTAATCCATCCTAGAAGCACCGATGATCTCCAGCACCTTTCACCGCAGGATTTATTTCGTTTTTTTCTTAGCACCAATTCAGAGAGGCTGTTAGTGCTCCTGGTGGGTTTAAAAAAATATAAACAGTTTGTCTTACAAAACGTAAGAATGGAACTTTTTTTGACAAATGGGTAAGCTGCAGCCCCTAAAGGTAATAATAATCAGTGATAGAAGAAGCACTCACATGGTTTACTTAAGTAAAAGTATCAATAATGCAATGCAGATATCAGTGGTGGGCCTGGTGGCTTATCAAACAGGCTTGAGGTGCTGAAGCACAGGGCACCAACCTTGGGGGATGCACCAAACGGCGAGAAAAAGAAAAGAAACGGCAAAAAACAGCGAAATTTGGAAGCAGCGGCTGTTAAAGGAGCGCTACAACATTGAAACGCGCAGGTGAAGCGTAATTTTTCTCCTCCCATCCACTTGCATTGAGTTGCTCACCCAGCGCATGGGCCTAAATCACCCCTTCTTACGGGTTGGAAATTTGGTGGGCGCGGCCTATTTAGGGGCCCAGTTCGTCACAGAAGTGACGCGTTTTGCGTCACAGAAGCGTGCAGCCCCGTGCGCAAGCTCGTGCGCACGCTCGTGAGTCGAGCCCATTGGTCGAAACCGTTTTCGCTCGTTCATGTTGAGGCCCCAGGCCTGCAGTACCATGAATGGCCAGAATGTCCATTTGGCTTCAATGAAACCACTGGGTTCTGGGGGCTTGGCTGCAACCCCCATTCAAAATGTAAAAATAAATCTTGTGACGCAGTGTGAGCTTGTAGATCTGCTATTTGTAGATCTGCTATTTTCAAATGGTCAATATATATATATACTGTAGAGCTGAAGTGGTTAGTGTGTTTTGTAATAATAATCTAAATATGCAAACTAACTAGTAACTAAAGTTTTCATATAATTGTAGTCGAGTAAAAGTGCAATATTGTCCTCTGAGATGTAGTGGGGTAAAGGTAAAAGTATTGAAAATTGTAAATACTGAAGAAAGTAAAACATAACTGAAAACCGTACTTGAGTACATGTACTTAGTTACTTTACAGCACTTATAATAATTGTGGGTGTATTGCATTCGCCTGTACAGTTAACATAATGCTGGCACACAGAAACACCTCAATGACACAAACCCCACATTTAACCTTCATTATTATTACCTTCAGTTGCTGTTTATCCGTCTGTGAATAATATCCGTGAAAAGTTATCGTCTCCTCCCGTCAATCTCGAGTGGTGTCGTGTGTCACTGACGAAACGCTTGCTACATTTTTGCCACTCTGTCATATTCAGCAATCTGATAGGCCGCCGCCCGGGGAAATTGGCTTCTTATTTGCATATCGTTGCTGTCGGGCAGAAACCTCTTATCTCCATAATTTAACGTTTTGTGTTTTCTCGTAAATTAACGCCCCTACTTGATCATACTACAGCACAGTGGTGGAGGAAGTACTCAGATATTTTACTTGAGTAAAAGTACCAATATCACAATATAAAAAAGACGCTGTTACAAGTAAAAGGCCTGTGTTCAAAATGTTACTTGAGTAAAAGTACAAAAGTATTGGCATCAAAATATGCTTAAAGTAAAAGTACTAAAATATTTGAAAATAGCCGATCTACAAGCTCACAACGCGTCGCGATATAACTGTAGTGGAGTAAAAGTACAATATTTGCCTCTGAGATGTAGTGGAGTAAAAGTATTGAAAATTGGAAATACTCCAGTAAAGTAAAAGTACCTCAAAGTTGTACTTAAGTACAGTACTTGAGTACATGTACTTAGTTACTTTACACCACTGCTACAGCGTCACAGCAAAAGTAGCAGATCTGCAAGCTCGAAGCTTATAGATTTGAGCCTGCAACTTTTGCTCTGATTTTGAATCCTGAAAACTAACAGTTTTGGACATATGAGGTTTCCACCCTGACAGAGACGATACGGTCTCAACCTTTCTTTGACTCTGTCCTCATCTGCTCCGCTTCGCTGTCAATCCCTCAATCCTTTTGCTCGCAATTGCCGCCTACTTCTGTTGAAAAATAAAAAGAATAGCCCCGCTCCGCCTACACGTATCTGCACCGTTAGCGCTTGTTACAGCCGTTAGAGCCCAGAGCCTGTTAGAGGGTTTTTTTTGTGTGTGTTTTATCCTGCTTTTAAATATATGTTTGGGGCTTTTCTGCCTTTATTGACAGTGGAGATCTGACAGGAAACTGGGAAAGAGTCAGGGAGTGACGCGCAGCAAAGGTACCCGAACTCGGAACTCGCTGTAATGCTGCCTCAGAGTACACACGGTACACGCCTTAACCAGTAGCTAGGCCATCAGCCTACAGCCTGTCTTTTTAACAGATATGTACAAAATATATGTTCAGTGCATTTTTGACAATAAAAAAGTCAATCAATCAATGTTATCATTGTATGAAGAGTTATGTTCCCTTGAAGGAATTACAACGCAGGTCTGGACCACATATCTATAGGAGCCATGGGCTGCAGGCTGACGCACTGCCCGTCTAATATCCAAACACTCAGGCAAAAACCTTGTATCTCCATATTTCAATTTTTTTTGTTTTTAATTCCAATCTACAAGTTGCCAATATACAAGTTCACAACGTGCCACATCGCTTTTGTGCCACACTCTTGTAGGACGAAATAAGACAAGGGGGTAGGCCTTGACTTTTTTCATATTTTAGAAGCATTTTGAAAGTGAAAGCTTAAGTGGTTTAAGTTTGAGGGTTTAACTGATGAAAAGTATTAGCATGCAAGAGCTTGTGACTAAAGAATAACTACATTGGATCCATTGGAAGATGGGATCTTTTTTTTTTCTCTTCCATTTCCTGAAAAGTAACCGTTTTAGACGTACGAGTTTTCCACCCGACAGCCACAAAACAATAAAACACACATGATCTTAATAGAAAGCAGAACAGTACTGGTCTCTCCTGGACCAGACACGTTGAACACACAGCAGCTTTAAAGGTAGAAACAGAAGGAGCGTTTACCTTGGAGCCACGTTCGTTGAAAATGATTTCCACGTCTAAGATTTTGCCAAATTGCTGCAAAAGAAATGGAGAGAAAGAGGTGTTATTACTTTTTGTTGGACATTTCACATGTTTCAAAATTCTCATGTCATGTTTTTGTTTGTTTCTTGATTAGTTTTTTCTCAACTCAAATGTTATGGATGTGATTTGGATATGTTTGTTTAGAACGATGGTAGGTTAATTGTTTACGTGGTATCCCATATAGTTCCAATGTACAGAATGTTATTTAGATATCATGTTGTTTAGACCAGTGGTTCTCAAACTTTATCATGTCAAGGACCCCCAAATTGACAATTATTAGCCCGCGGACCCCCATTTGAAAAGATATGCCAGGGACCCCCCATAAGACAAGATATTTACGGCTCTTAGCATTGAATCTCAACCATTTTCATTTCAAGGACCCCCAGTTTGACATGCTTTTTAGGCTAAGGACCCCCTTTTAATGGCATTTCTATCTCTGGGACCCCAATTTATATTGTAAATCAATGTTAATTTAACTCTGAGATTGTACAAATGGAACCGGGTCCATTTGGTTACATTTGTACACTCTCTGAGTTACAGACCCATAAGGGTCCATTTGGTTCCTAACTATCCATCATTTAGCTGGGGACCCCCTGGAACTCCCTCAAGGACCCCTGGGGGTCCCCGGACCCCAATTTGAGAACCAATGGTTTAGACAGATGCTACTGTAGGTTCATTGTTTACCTGGTATCCTATAGCATCTTGAAGCACTGCACTGCTCTCTCTGCACTCCATTCTAGTGACTATTTACCTTGTTTAGTATGAGTCGCTCTGGATAAGAGCATCTGCTAAATGCCTACATTGTAAATGGTTTGTAACGCAGACAATCTCACTAAAACCATCCTCTACTTCTAAAAGACTTCAAGGTCTGCTTGTCCTTCCTTTGAAATTCCCAATTCATTCATAAAAAAGAGAGAAACATTTCTCTCAGTGGAGTGTCATAAAAGAAGGCCTGCAACAGATATATTGTTGTATTGAACACTTATTTCTTTCCCCCAAAATCCTTGCGCTTGAGTGTATGTGCTTTAAAATCCTGAGAGTTAATTTAACTCTGAGATAATGATTGTAAAACATTTGTACATTCTCAGAGTTAAAGTTAAATTCCATCAACTCTGTCTGTGTCTCAGAGTGGGGCTTTTTTTTTATATACATATTTTTTATATAAACAATGGATTCTATTACAGCAGGCTAACTTTCCAGGAAGAGAAAGGCCTGCAGTTTCTATTAGCTTGGAATCCCCATCGATGATGTCATTGGTTTCGGGAACTATTCGTAGCCCACCATGAGAAGTAATGGAAATGATCCCAACTTAGAATGAGCATTATAGTGAGGACCGATCATATGAAGATAACGTTGAAAATGGGTGAAGAGATTCTATATAACACTGAGGTTTTTACATCAGAGAGTGACCGAGAGGACATACATGCAGACATAAATAAATGGCACCAAACGTACACGTAAGGCTCTGTAACTCTGAGAGTGTACGAATGGAACCAATTTGGTTCCATTCGTACACTCTCAGAGTTAAAGGAGTAGTTCACCCCCCAAAAAATACTTATTTTCTATCAATATTAGGCATGTAACGATTTATCGTAAATCGATTAAAAGGGGCCTGTAAAAAAAGAAGAAAATACAGGATCTCTGAAAGAGAATTGATAAAAAAAAAAGAGTTTTCAGTCATTTGCTACTGTATTGAAAAGAGGATAAGAGAAAAAAGTATTGTAAAAAAAATACTGGATTTGTGTAAGAGGGTTAGGAGTAGTTCAGGGTTAATAATAAAAAAGATTTTTCGGTCATTTGTCTGGAAAATAATTTTGTGTTTAAAAAATGAGTTACTGTACATGCCTGAGTTACATGCCTAATCAATATATAAGAATAAACAATCCACACACCAATATTGCTGCTCCCAAATGCACGTTCACTTGTGAAGCGTTTCGAGCCACCAGCAACTTCCTCAGACATGACGTTATACACAAGTAAACGTGCATTCGGGAGCAGCAATATTGGCGTGCGGATCTTTTATTCTTGTATACTGTTACTGTTTTTGATTCAGCTCCCAGCCTAGTGTAGGTCTGGGTCCTGGGATGTGCGTGTCTTTTGGCTTTTTATCAGCTTCTCTCTCAACTTTATTTTATATCAATTACTCACCCCATGAAGCCTTGAATGCATGGAGATTCTTTTAGTTTTTGTTGCATTCCTAATATAAGCCAATAAGACTCCAACAGTGCGACAAAAACAAAATAAATCTCCATGAATTCAAGCGTTCATGGGGTGTGTAATTGATAGAAAATTAAAAAAATTGGGTGAACTACCCCTTTAAGAGAGAGTTAAATAATAAGAGTGCAGACGTACTCCAAACATTTGCCTGAGGTCTGGGTCCCTGAACCTGAAGGGGATGTTGGAGACGTGCAGCCTCTTGGGCTGCGTCTTGCTGTCTGTGTTTTCAGATACAGTCTGCGTCTGCTGCTGGCTTTCTGTCTGGGCCGCGTCATCTGTCTGCTAGAGAACACACACACACACACACGCACGCACACACACACACACACACACACACACACACACACACACACACACACACACACACACACACACACACACACACACACACACACACACACACACACACACACACACACACACACACACGCACACACACACACACGCACATGCGCACACACGCACGCACACACACACACACACGGGAGAAGAAGGATGCGGGTGAGATTTGAATGGACTCAATCTATCAGTCAGACAGTTATTATCAGTGATAAAATGTACCCGCTTTAGGCTTGTTTTCTACCCAATGTTATCTGTTCATAAAGGAGATGCACATTGTGTTCCTCGTTTGTTTCATCTGATGAATTAATTTGTACTCGCCTTCGTATTTCGCTTCTTAAAGACGTATTTTTCTAGACTTTCTTTTTAAGTGCATATTATTGACATTTGAAAGAAAAAAAAACACTTTGGTAAGCACATATCTAAGCAGATTGTATATACTGCAGTCCAGTGTTTCCCAAACTTTTTGGCTCTATACCCAAAAGAGAAATTACATGTTTGCCCAGGACCCAAACAAGTGAAAATAGCAGATCTACAAGCTCAAAGCAAAAAAGAGGGGGATATTTACTCGCGACCAATACAAATTGGTCCGCCCACTTTAGGAAACAGTGCTGTCGAAGAAGTACTCAGATTACTTTACAGAAGTAAAAGTAGCAATAGCACACAATATGAAAATATGAAATACAAGACAAATCTTGAAAGTGTGAGAACTTCTGATTTAGAAGGTATTTCTTAATGGGTTATTAAAACAGTGGTTCTCAACCAGTGGTCCGGGGACCACCAGTGGTCCTTGAGGGGGTTCCAGGGGGTCCCCAGCAAAAGGTGTAAATACATTTTCACCCCTTTATCCATATTGTATACGTTGGCTATTCAAAAATAGCAGATATACAAGCTCAAAGCGCGTCACTTCGTGCCGCGCTGCGAGCTTGTAGATCTGCTATTTTTGAACATTTTTGAAAAATCTTGAAAGTGTTTTTAGGAATTTTGTAGAATTTTGCACAAATCTTCTCTTCTGGGGGTCGCTGGCACAGAACATTTTCAGATTTGGGTCCACGGCCAAACGTAGATGAATTTAGGGGTCCTTGGCATGAAAAAGGTTGAAAACCACTGGGTTAAAGCAATGAGAGACCATCTAATCCTCCTGTAAATGAGATGTTTCATTTATCAATTCTGGATTTTTTTTTTTCTGCATCCAAACTCTTCTCGTGGGACATTTTGCCAGAGTTGATTCATTTTCCCACAATTTACATTACGGCATTTTAATTCCCAACACACAGTCCCTCTGTCAGGCTGCCTAGTTCAACCACAGCCTTAAGTACTGTTGGCCACACATCAGCTACACTGGAACACAGTCAAATCCCCAGTGTTAAATTTACTCAGAGCGTGTACAAAATAGAACCAAATGGACCCGAATTGGTATGACAGCTGTGCTATGTATTTATTGAAAATATTCTTGTTTTTGAAGTTTCTATGATTCTGTTTGTTTCCGTGCGTCTAAATTGACAAGATACAATCATAACAAAGATAATCATTTTGAATTGCAAGTAAAACAGCTATGGCACTCACGCACGCACACACAAAAGCACACACGCACACACACGCCAGTGGTGGAAAAGTAAATCGGCAGTTTGCAAGTACAACAGCTATGTACACGCACGCACGCACACAAGCTTGCACACGCACACAAACACACACACACACACACACACACACACACACACACACACACACACACACACACACACACACACACACACACACACACACACACACACACACACACACACACACACACACACAAACACACGCCAGTGGAAAAGTAAATCGGCAGTGGAGGGAAGAAAATCACACCGCGTTGTGAGCTTGTATATCTGCTATTTTGATAAAGCAAATACACATTTTTTGATGGTAAAGAAAATGGAGTAATTTTATTTTGGTACTATATTTTGATGCCAATACTTTTTTACTTTTACTAAAGTGACATTTTGTAAAATTCAATGTATTTTTTATAAATACTATGTAATTATGTCCAATCTGTATGGCAGAGTATGTTAATACTATACAAGTAAGACGCGCGAACGCGGGAAGCTAACGCAGCTCGAAAATGTTGTGTATTTACGGACTTGTAATCCGTGTTATTTCACCGTGATGGGGAGAGCGTAGAGAGAAAGTCACGTGACAGCCTCCGCCTCGTATTGAAGTTAATTGGGGGGGGGATATGGTTCTCGTATGCACGGACTTTTGGAGTTCCTAGTCATCTATGCACGGAATTGGCGTTTGTCAATCCGTGCTATTTCACCGTGTTTGGGGGGGCGATCGGGTTGGTTTCATAGTTGAGAGCGTGAGTCACATGGGGGCGCGGCTGCACACAGGCAGTGCACACAGAGCCACACACGGACGGACAGAGCCACACACAACCCGAGCAGGGTTTCATAGTAAGCTCCACTTGGGCGGAGGGCGAGATTTGCGCGCCCTCCTTCCGCGTTCGCAATAACTTATACAATTGGGTTGGTTGTATTTTGTCTCCCTGCTCTTCTATTGAGACATTTAGATGGTGTCAAAGGTCATGTCTCACCTAGACACAGGATCTGACACGAATTTTGACCTGATGGTCAAGATTCAATTTATCCCCCTGAGCAAGCTGGCAGGCTCTATTAGCTCAATGGTAACAAGGGAACCAGGAGACCTGGTACTGCCAGACCCCTAGTGGTTGAAATCTGAATGGCCGGACTTCGCATGATGTGTGTGCAGAGGAAAAGAGGGACAGGACAGGAAAAGAGGGACAGACCGACCGACCGACCGACAAAGACTCATGTAGGCCGACCCCTTGGGTCTGGCAAAAATATCAGCACTTGAGCAGGAAACCGGGTTCAAATCCGGGGTAGAAGAGGAAAGTTACATAGTGTAGTGCTGCTTCAAGTAAAAGAATCTGAGTACTTATATTCCACCACTGGCACATGCACACACACTCACACACTCACACATATTTCCCCATGGACAGTGTTTGTGCAGACACAGAGCGGGGCAGAGAGACATCCACAGTACGTCAGGCAAGGCGAGTATGGAATTTTGTGAGTACTACTCGCACCATGCAGCCCTGTGTGAGCAAAACCCAAATGGTTTCATCAGCATTTTGACCTTACAAACTTCACGCTCCAGAAAGCCACAATGCATAACACACAGTCACACTGGGACCTGGAACTGTCTAACAATGTTGCCACTATAGGCTCAGCTAGCTTTTACTGTCATAAATCACAGCACTGTGACTTCCTATGTCGGGAACAGATATGAGCAGTATTTCATCCAACGACTCTTGGATTGAATAAATGCATTTATTGAGTATTAACATAAAATAAATTGAGCATAAAAAATATCTATATGCATATTTCTCCCTGTAAGCGTGAACATATTTCAATAAATAAATGATCTGCCAAAGAGATATTACAGGGAATGAATAGACACCCCCGCCACCTAAGGGAATCGTATAGAAACAGAGCCCACAGGTGGATGCTGGGGTGGTGGTGGGAGCGTATTAAAACTTAATAGAGCAAAGCTTAAAGCAGTAGCAGCAGATGTAGCAAGATGGCAGAGCAGCAGCAAAAAAAACAATACTGCAGTAAGCAAGGAGGTTTAAATAGCCTGCCCAAATCAGAAGGAGTGAGCATGATGACTAATCAGGAGTTGCCGCTGCTCTAACCACGCGTCAACAGGCTTTCAAAGCGGAGGAAAGCCCGGTTTTAATTAAAAAAACTGAACCGGGTGATCCAGTCTAGAAAAAAGGGTGAAAAATGGTTTCCGGATGTGTGTTCCCGGTTGGCGTTGCATTGTTTTTGCTCCCACACATAACACAAATCAATTAGTTTAGCCTCGCTAGTCGTGCTACGAGTTACGAGTCGAAGCTGGATATACCAAACGATTATCATACCAAAGGGAACAAAACGATTATATCAAACTAAACACATTTTGATAAAGTTATCATTAAAAATTATTAAGCTAAAAATCTTTTGGGAGGTGCACCGGCGTTCTGGTTTCCGCCATGGTTTCCACCATGGTATCCGCCGTGGGTTCCGTGGGTTATATCCGTTCTAGACCGGATCAGAAAACCGGAAAAGGAGTTGAGGAGTTCTACGTATTGTCTGAGTCGAATTTCAGTCCTCCTGATGGCATGTTTATTTGTTCATTTGTTCGACCAAATGGATTTGGTTCCATTTGTACGCTCTCTCTCTGAGTTAAATGAACATTGTGAAGCTGTGCAGCAGCAGATGAGTATTATAGAGAGAGACAGCAGGGAAAGGAGGGCAGTGAGAGGAGATGACATGTATCTGTGCCTTACGGTTTATTTTTATCATTTATTTACAGTGTGTGCTACGTTTATTTAAAGACCCGAGCCACCAGGACACTGCATCTATTTGGATCTCTCTCTCTCTGTGTGTGTGTGTGTGTGTGTGTGTGTGTGTGTGTGTGTGTGTGTGTGTGTGTGTGTGTGTGTGTGTGTGTGTGTGTGTGTGTGTGTGTGTGTGTGTGTGTGTGTGTGTGTGTTGTTTGGTGCCTTGGTTGAAACGTTAATATTGTGGATTATTAAACAGAAAATACATGTTCTGGTCGGGATACCTATTTCGTCCAATCAGGAGAGAGGACTCATACTTATTTATTTTTTCAGCATCCCCATTAAAACGTTTTAATTGCATTTGAACACAGTGTGCCGATGTCTTTTCTTTCATTAAATCAGCAGACAAAATAGAAACTGGGACACTATCAACTTGAAAATTGTTCTCTCTCCCGATTGGAATAAATTGGCATTTTCTGTTCATGCTGGAGATGTTTTATTGTAATTTTTTTCATCTAAAATAAGAAACAATATCACTATAAATTGTATAAATTGACAATTAAGACTCTAGGATTTAGCTGTGTACATTTAATCCCTCTGAAGGCCAGTAAGATGTTTCCCAGAGCAGAAATGTTGTTTTATCTCTGTGTTGTGTTTGATATATTATATCCTGCCAATGAGAGAGAGAGAGAGAGAGAGAGAGAGAGAGAGAGAGAGAGAGAGAGAGAGAGAGAGAGAGAGAGAGCAATGACAGGGTTTATGATGTGACAAGGGTTTAGAACCGGAATTGAACTTGCATCAAATCACATCTATTTACACAGTAAAAATCCTCAGTGTTCATTTATCCCTTTGTAACTTTGTGACTGTTACATTTAACTCAGGATTTATTTTACAGGGTAGTGCTGTGTGAGTTATTGTTTGTGGTAGGCCGGCCGTCCAAAGTAAAAGTTTGGTATTCAAAATGTACTTGAGTAAAAGTACAAAAGTATTGGCATCAAAAAATACTTAAAGTACCAAAAGTAAAAGTACTCATTATGCATAATGTCCCGTTTCAAAAGTTATCATGTCTAAAATGTATAAAAATCATTTTGAAAATAGCAGATCTACAAGCACACAAAAATGTATCACATTTGTGTGAGCTTGTATTGTCTATTTTCAAATAGCCAAAGTTTAAATAGGGTTGCAGTGGATAATGTATGTTTGGTAATAATAATCAAAATCTACATAGTAACTACTAGTAACTATAAAGGCCAGAGAATACGCTTTCGCCCTTGTCTGTCTATCCGCGTGTGTGTGTGAGTGTGTGTATGTGTGTGTGCATGTGCACGTGCACACACATACACACGCACACTCACACGGGCGAGAAACATTGCATGCACACTCTCTGTAGGCCAAAGAAGAATGGCCTCATGGTGGCGCTATAACAGCACACTCCGCATTTTGGCCTAAAACTCTTCAACCGTAGGTCGTACAAAACAATTCCCTGGATCATTATGGAGTTACATTTGTGTCTTTATTAACCAAACAAAAGAAAAACATTTGAGAGAGAAAAAATATAAACAGAGCAAAGAATAGTTTTGAATGAAAACGAATTAAAACAGCAAGCAAAAAATAATAATTTGTAAGCAAAGGAAATTATATAAACAGAACAAAAAACTATTTTTCATTAAAACAAATTAAAAACGCAATCAAAAAAATATATTTGCAAGCAAAAAAATATAAGATTTGAAAGAAAAATAATAATAATTGAGAACAAAACATTTAAAATTCAAGAGTAAAAAAATAAGGAAAAACGGTTTAAACTACATAAAACAAAATACTTAGTAAAATGTTTGGGTAATAAAATGTTTTTAATGTTTTTTTTCCTCATTTGCGAATGAAAGTTGTTTTTTCTGATTGCAAAATGCCTTCTCTCTCAAAACCTATGTCTTTGGTCTCGATTTTTTTTTCTCTCTCTTGGATTTGTTTGTGTGAGGGGTTAAAGTTCAGAAGGCGGGTCCTACGCTGATAGATGTAAGACACCTCTCCATTGGTCACTTGGAATCTGAGTGACAGCTCCCCCTTCCTTATGTAGCTTGTTGAATGCAGGGATGGAGGTGTGTTACGGCCAGCATGGTTTGTTGATTGATTGAATTATTAGCAGTTTGCAAAAAAAAAAAAAAAACATGAAAGTATAATGCAAGGTCAGCTAAGCGTATTTAAAACCCAAGAAAGATGACTTGTTTCCATTGGAGTCCTTTGTACTCAATTCATAGAGACATTTAATGACAGACAGATATACACTACTATGCAAAACATCATAAAAACAAAAAAAATATGTACAGTAAACAGTTTGAGTAAACAGATTGATGGAATACTTTATTAACAGTAGGATACAGAGGTACAATTGTACAATGATTGTTATAAGGATAACACAAAAAGGCTTGTTTCCATTGTGGTCCTCTGGGACTGAGGTCAGAGCTCCATTCCAGCTCTGGATGCTACACTATTCGTTACAATATTGAGCATTTTAGGCTATTAGCAATTCAGATGATTCCCTAATGTTAGGTTTCTGTTCTACTTACAGTTTGTGATCTGTATTTAAAATTGTTGTATTGTTGTTACTGTTATTATAGTAGGCCAGTGGTTCCCAAACTTGGGATCGGGACCCTCAGAGGGGGTCCCCAGATTAGCTTAATGGGCAACATTTTTTTCTCTCTCAACCGTAAACAAACCAACCTATACAGTATAAGTGTATACAGGGTAACACATTTCTAAAGTGACAATTTAATGACTTTTAAGACCTTTTTAAGGCATTGTGCGCTTGTAGTTCGGCTATTTTCACAATATTTATCTGTGGAACCGAGTCAAACTAAATCTAATGCCTGGGTCAGGGTGGGTGGTCCCCCAGTTCAATGATTATTTTGGGGGGGTCCCCAGTTCAAATATGATTATTTTAGGGATTCACAGCCTGAAACATTTGGGAACCCTTTGAAATTATAAAATAAAGCTACATTATTTTATGTTATATTTGTTATTCTAATTAAGGCAAGGCTGAAGTGACTGGCCTATTGGCCAGGCCCATTCCAGATAGACTGCTTTGGAAACGTTTCGTCTGATAGTGTGCTTCAGGCTGTGAATCCCTAAAATAATCATATTTGAACTGGGGACCCCCCAAAATAATCATACTTGAACTGGGGACCACCCACCCTGACAAGCACTTGAAATTGTAGGCATTAGATTTAGTTTGACTCGGTTCCACAGATAAATATTGTGAAAATAGCCGAACTACAGTACAAGCGCACAATGCCTTAAAAAGGTCTTAAAAGTCATTAAATTGTCACTTTAGAAATGTGTTACCCTGTATACACTTATACTGTATAGGTTTGTTTGTTTACTGTTGAGAGAAAAACAATGTTGCCCATTAAGCTAATCTGGGGACCCCCTCTGAGGGTCCCGATCCCAAGTTTGGGAACCACTGGCCTACTATAACAGTAACAACAATACAACAATTTTAAATACAGATCACAAACTGTAAGTAGAACAGAAACCTAACATTAGGGAATCATCTGAATTGCTAATAGCCTATAATGCTCAATATTGTAACGAATAGTGTAGCGTCCAGAGCTGGAATGGAGCTCTGACCTCAGTCCCAGAGGACCACAATGGAAACAAGCCTTTTTGTGTTATCCTTATAACAATCATTGTACAATTGTACCTCTGTATCCTACTGTTAATAAAGTATTCCATCAATCTGTTTACTCAAACTGTTTACTGTACATATTTTTTTTGTTTTAGTTTTTTATGATGTTTTGCATAGTAGTGTATATCTGTCTGTCATTAAATGTCTCTATGAATTGAGTACAAAGGACCCCAATGGAAACAAGTCTTCTTTCTTGGGTTTTAAATACTCTTAGCTGACCTTGCATTATACTTTCATGTTTTTTTTGCAAACTGCTAATAATTCAATCAATCAAAAAAACATGCTGGCCATAACACACCTCCATCCCTGCATTCAACAAGCTACATAAGGAAGGGGGAGCTGTCACTCAGATTCCAAGTGACCAATGGAGAGGTGTCTTACATCTATCAGCGTAGGACCCGCCTTCTGAACTTTAACCCCTCACACAAACAAATCCAAGAGAGAGAAAAAAAAAATCGAGACCAAAGACATAGGTTTTGAGAGAGAAGGCATTTTGCAATCAGAAAAAACAACTTTCATTCGCAAATGAGGGAAAAAAACATTAAAAACATTTTATTTAGCACAACACATTTTATTACCCAAACATTTTACAAATTTTGTTTTATGTAGTTTAAACAGTTTTTCCTTATTTTTTTACTCTTGAATTTTAAAAGTTTTGTTCTCAATTATTTGTTATTTTCTTTCAAATCTTATATTTTTTTGCTTGCAAATATATTATTTTGATTGCGTTTTTAATTTGTTTTAATTAAATATAGTTTTTTGTTCTGTTTATATAATTTCCTTTGCTTACAGATTATTATTTTTTGCTTGCTGTTTTAATTTGTTTTCATTCAAAACTATTCTTTGCTCTGTTTATATTTTTTCTCTCTCAAATGTTTTTCTTTTGTTTGGTTAATAAAGACACAAATGTAACTCCATAGATCATGACATAATATAAATCCTGGCCATTTGTGCAAAAAAAAATCCGGCTATTTTGCCTTATCTTCAAAACAGCTACTACTCCTATACATTTTGTCCAAAACTCACACACTCATTATGTCTGGAGTCAAGTGATCAAGATGAATCAGTCAGATTTTTTCAGAATACATTCCGATTGGCTCTGACTGTCTTCCAAAGTTTGTGGGCCCTGGGTAGGCAACCCGGCCTGGCGGAGACCTGCGCTCAGAGGAGCGCACTTTTCTAGTTCGTACACACTTGAGTCATTAGCTAAGGAGGAGGAACTTGAACCAGAATGAATTGTTGGCATGTTCGCTTGTATGGTGCACACTATTGCGCGCATCACACACACGCACACACGCGCACACGCACACGCACACACACACGCACGCACGCACGCACGCACGCACGCACGCACGCACGCGCGCACTCACACACACACACACACACACACACACACACACACACACACACACACACACACACACACACACACACACACACACACACACACACACACACACACACACACACACACACACACACACACACACACACACACACACACACAGCAGTAGTTGGTGTTTGTCCTTTACCTCTCTGTGTGAGAAAGATCAATGGCTGGTAAACAAAACAAAAAGATCACTCCAGAGTCCCCCGGTGTGTGTGTCAGTGTGTGTCCCGGTGTGTGTCCCGGTGTGTGGTGTGTGTGTGTGTGTGTGTGTGTGTGTGTGTGTGTGTGTGTGTGTGTGTGTGCTCGTGTGTGTGCGCGCACACACACGAGTGCCTGCATGCCTGCGTGTGTGTGTGTGTGTGTGTGTGTGTGTGTGTGTGTGTGTGTGTGTGTGTGTGTGTGTGTGTGTGTGTGTGTGTGTGTGTGTGTGTGTGTGTGTGTGTATGGCATGTGCACGCGTGCATCCCCACGTACACACCTGCGTGTGTATGCTCTTCAAACACAGTATTGGAAGGTATTTTTTCCTGTCCTCTAGTGTCTGTGTCTCTGTTAACATCAATTCTAAATAGAACTCTAACAATGAATCCCCAGTAATTGCATTTTGAACTCACAACAGAATGTGCATAATAGCAGTGATATGAGCCAGTGTCTGGAGCAGTGGTTCCCCAACCTCTCCTTGTCACTTACTAAAAGACCTGGAACGCATCTGTGTCATTTTTTTTTTTCAAAAACAGCAGATCTACAAGCTCATAGCGCGGCACTCGGTGCCGCTCTATGAGCTTGTAGATCTGCTATAGATCTACTATTTTTGAAAAATCTTGAAATGTGTGCAAATCTTTGGAAAAAAAAGAAATAGAAAATCTTTAAAAATGTAATTTTAAATAAGAAGTAAAAAAAGGGATGTTTACTTGCGCGCCGCAACCCATGTTTGGTAACCACTGTCTTAACCTAACCTCAAAACCACGCACGCCTGGGCGAAACACCTGGAAAGAGAGAGTTGTACATGTTGCAGCCAGGTGAGGCTCATTAGCCTCACACACTGGTGCCCTCCTACCCTTTAATAAGAAAATGACTTTGTCTTCATGGAGCAGTATAGCTTTGAACCGCGGCTGTCTGTCTCTTTCTGGCTGTGTGTGTGTGTGTGTGTGTGTGTGTGTGTGTGTGTGTGTGTGTGTGTGTGTGTGTGTGTGTGTGTGTGTGTGTGTGTGTGTGTGTGTGTGTGTGTGTGTGTGTGTGTGTGTTCAAGTCACGGGAACCGCAGATGGGTTTCTGACCCCCTGAAACGATGGAAAGCTTACTTTATTGAAAGGAACAGGGGAAATGTATAGGCAATGGAAAGTCCAGGGTCTGCCTGCCTGGCTGCCAGACCTCCAGCCCACTGCATAACCTACTTACTAAACCCTTTGCTGTCGGGTGGAAAACTTGTATGTCAAAAAAAAAAACGTTATTTTCAGGAGACGGGGGGGAAAAAATTACCTGTGTTCCAGTGGATCCAATTTAGAAATGATTTCGTCACAAGATCTCGTTTATACTCTACGTTTCATTGATTCAATGTTTATAAAACCCACAGACACACTTAACCACTTTCACTTACTTACTTCCTTTCATGAATTATTTTTTAATATATAGTGAACATAGCAGATCTGTCTGCGAGCTCACTAAATGTCACGTGGTGAGCTTGCAAATCGTCTATTTTCATTTTTTTTTAGCAATGGCAAAGTAGGGTATTAATTTATGGGGGGAAAAAAAGTTGATATATGGAGATACAAGATTTCTGCCCGACAGCGACACAAAGAGACAGACTACTTTCCGATCCTCCATCCGTCTCTCCTCTCTCTCTCTCTCTCTCTCTCTCTCTCTCTCTCTCTCTCTCTCTCTCTCTCTCTCTCTCTCTCTCTCTCTCTCTCTCTCTCTCTCTCTCTCTCTCTCTCTCTCTCTCTCTCTCTCTCTCTCTCTCTCTCTCTCTCTCTCTCTCTCCAGAACAATTCTGGGCTCCTGGCCAGCTAGAAATTCAGCCTTGGTGTGTGTGTGTGTGTGTGTGTGTGTGTGTGTGTGTGTGTGTGTGTGTGTGTGTGTGTGTGTGTGTGTGTGTGTGTGTGTGTGTGTGTGTGTGTGTGTGTGTGTGTGTGTGTGTGTGTGTGTGTGTGTGTGTGTGTGTCCGTGTCCTAATGAACTGTAATCTTTGTGTGTCTTTGTGTGTGCGTAAAGGAACAGTGCACCCAAAACTTATCAATTCTATATCAGTTGAAACACGGGTAAAGGTGACCAGTTCCTAAAACAGCTAAATTGATCTTTGAACTCAAGAAATCTCTTTGAGTGAGTGAGTCACCAGTGTATCCCGAGAACCAAACCGACCAATCAACTTGAAACTCATGGGATTAGCGACTAGATAAATCCACAAATGACCATATATGGAGTACTCTGATGTCATCCACAGATGACGTCATCGTACAGATGTCATAGACTGGCCTGGACTCCATAATTTGGCCATGCCTCACACGGAACACCGTGGGCACAAAAGAGACACATAACAGACAGATAGACGGGTACAACGCGTACTCGAACAATGGGTACAATGGGTGAGGCATACATTCCAAACCTGCATCATTCCCGAGTAGTTGTGTCAAAGCAGTGGTTCTCAAACCAGTGGTCCGGGGACCACCAGTGGTCAAATGGTTTCATTTTACGCTCTCAAGAGTTCAATTATTGTAAAACATCTGCATTACTTAATTAAAGAATTGTAATTTTGATCAACGTTTGCCTGTTATCTCTCCTATATATGGTAGCAACATCAATACAGCATGGAATTGTGGACAAAAATCGTATCCAACGATAACAAAAACATCTAAGTTTTAGGTCTGAGAGTCTAAATCTCCTCAATGGTGCTTCCGTGGCTCAAATGCCGAATAAATAATGGACCTTGATACGAAACGGGTTGAAAACCACTGTTTCAAAGTACTAATACAATGAATACACACAGCTTGCTGTTTGCGTTTATATTTAAGCGTTTGTATTTAAGTTTTGCTTAAATAATGGTGTTTTTTATTTTAACTCAGTGCAACTGTTTAGCTTCAGAAGATTTGGATTATGCTGTATGGAGTCATTTTGAAGTCATTTTTGGCTTATTATAATTTGTATCTAAAAGACTGGTCACCATTGGCTTCAGTTGCTTTGGACTCAGTTGCTTCATAGTTTTGCCAGCAACTTCTGTGAGTGATTTGTGGAAAATAAACTACACTGGAGTTTACACTGGCATGGGGGAGAGTGGTTAATAATGACATAATGCTCATTTGTGGGTGAACAACACATTTAAATCCTCAGTGTTAAAGGTGCAGAAGTGTTTTTTTTTTTTTCTTGGTTAAAATAAAGTGTTAAATAGCTTTATATTCTGATAGTAATCATTGCTATAGAGTGTTTGTTCAGTAACTGGGGTCTCCCCGTCTCGCCCACTCTTTACTAAACAGAAAATGCATCCAATCAGGAGAGAGAACTCATACAGGATTAAACAAGTGAAATTGGAAGTGATTTTACAAAAAAGTAAGCAGCTTCCAAAATTGGAACAAAATGTGAAGCTGATAAATGGGATACTCTCTCCTGATTGGATGAATTGGCAACCCAACTTAAGATAAATATTCTGTTTATTAAAGAGGTGGAGAGACCCCTGTTACTGAACACTATAGCAGTGGTTCTTGACCAGTGGTCTGGGGACCACCAGTGGTCCTTGGGGGGGTACTAGGGGGTCCCCAGCAAAATTAGTTAACATACAGTCGGTGCCTATTGACTTTGTCGTTTGTCATGTTGACATCACACTCCTCATTTGCCTCACTCACTCGTGCAGTAAATGTAGTTCCAAATACTACCACGAGGTGGCGCTTTGGAGTCACTTTTTTTTTGTTTCAAACAGACAGACAGACAGACAGACAGACAGACAGACAGACAGACAGACAGACAGACAGACAGACAGACAGACGAGATCTGAGTCCTGACCTGGGAGTCATAAAAAATAGCAGATCTACAAGCTCACATTGCCTGGCGTGTGTGTGTGATTATAATTATAATTATAATTAATATAATATACTATTATATACTACTATACACGTCGTGTAGACCTACTTGTAGATTGGCTTTTTTTTTTTTTCTTGCATCATTTGCTGTGTAGTATTTATCTTACTTGTTTCTACTATTTTGAAAATGCGCAGACAGTGTAGTGGTGGAAGCTGACGATTACTGATTTTAGGGCCCGCGTTCGAATCCCATGCTGTGAAGAAGTGTAATTGCTATTTTTGAATTTATATCGTTAAATCAATGTTAATGTAACTCTGAGAGTGTACAAATGTTGTACACTCTCAGAGTTACACCCCTGGGGGTCCCCGGACCCCACTTTGAGAACCAATGGTCTCTCTCTCTCTCTCTCTCTCTCTCTCTCTCTCTCTCTCTCTCTCTCTCTCTCTCTCTCTCTCTCTCTCTCTCTCTTTCTCTCTTTCTCTCTCGTTCTCTCTGTGCGATGCGATCACAAAAGCAGTGCGCTCAAAGAAAGGCTATTTTCACTACTTTGGCTACTCTAAATCGAAATTAAATATTAAAGTCGGTGCCTATTTACAACCCGTACATCTACATAAACGTTCAGATTTCAAATATAAAGTGCTTAACTCATGGCCATGGATGTTACAATTCACTTCGAGTGCGTATAAGTACCTGTATCTTCCGTATTCTTCAATAAAAAGCATTTTAATCCGATCGGCGGCCATTTTCTCATAGAGTTATAATGTATCAGAGTGCAATACTCCTCCCAACCAATAGGGTCGCGTAAAATGAAGCCAATGGAGACAATTCGAAGACAATAGCCACCAATCCGATTAAAATGATTTTTATTGAACAATAGGAAGAAGATAGGTGTACTTATGCGGGCCCATACATAATTGTAACATCCGTGGCCATGGGGTCAGCACTTTATATTAGAAATATGAACGTTTATGTAGATGTAGCCTACAACACCAGGGTGAAGTTCATCCATGACCGTCGTAACAGTTGTGTGTGTGTGCACGCCGTATGTCTCTTTCTTTGAGCGGGGGGGGGGGGGGGGAGAGAGAGAGAGAGAGAGAGAGAGAGAGAGAGAGAGAGAGAGAGAGAGAGAGAGAGGGTAAAGTGACCTAGAGAGAGAAAGAGAGTGTCGGGGTGTTTGAGCTTGTAGATCGGCTATTTTCACTACTTTTATGGGACACTGTTTTACAACAAAGTAGAATTCATTTGTGAAGAAAGAAAATCCCATTAACAGTTGAAAATAGCCTACACCATTTCTGCCCATCCCTCTAACTTCATGTAGGCCAATTGGTGCATTAAAAATATCAAAATTGGCCGCTCTGAATTTGTATCAGAACAAATACTTTGATAGAAGAGATACAGAGGTACTGTAGGGGGGAGGGGGAACCTGATAGCAGAGTTCCTCACTTGGCTTATTTGGAATAGGCTGCATATCATTAACATAACCGGTTTGACAAGAGACTGGGCCAGTGTTGTAGGCTAGTGCTAATTTTGGAAGTGGGGGAGCACGGTTCTTGAGCCAGGCCGCGCTGCGCTAAAACGCACTGTCTGTGCCTGTGGTGGCCTACTGAAAGCTATAATAACATAGTAGTAATGACAAGGGTGCAATTATATTCAATGATATTTAATTGTTTTGTGGAAAACGCATGGCTCATCATGCTTAATTAAAGAGAGACTCACTTGCCTTTTCTTAGTGCTTTTCATTGTTTGGACAGAAGACATTATAAACATTTAGCCAATATTCGATCATCATTAAATAACAGACAGTGAACTGGTAAACTGGTGACAGCATGTCATGGATAGCACATTAATTCTTAAACAATATTGAGGAAGAAATAAGAATAGAAATAAAATAAAACAAACCAAAAAGACGCCAATAACCCCTGTCTTATAAAAATTGCCAAAGTGGGTCTGGGTTATCTCAGGCTGTGCCACTCTGGTTTTTGTGCTTTCTGCCGCGCGATGTGCTCGCAGCCAAGTCTTGACATAAGGCTCTGGATTCCAGGACCTGAGCGGAGGTCCATACTGTCTAATAAACATCAGAGCCGACACACGTTCTGTATGCAGTCGCGAACGGAGTGATGTTATGAGGTTCAATGTTCATCAAACTAAAGCCGCACTCGCATTCTGCCGAGCTGCATGGAATGAGCATATTACAGTTAATAAGGGGTACAAGTGCACCTTTCTCCCTCCACATTCTATGTAGGCCTATAGTCCCTAAAAGCATTCACTGAAGATTTTTCTAAGGGTTTTCTAAATCTCACCTGCACAACCCAATATTATGCTGTTGTTACAAATTTAATGCAGTAAACATGAACGTGCTGTCACAGATGATCCGATCATCTTTATTTTTAAATTTATGATGAAAGCCGCACACGCAAAATGGGGGTCCCCAATATGGTTATTTTGGGGGGTCATGGCCTGAAAAAGATTGAGAACCCCTACTTTGATGCATCTCTCTGGACGGACAGACAGGCAGTAGACCGCTGCTGCCCCTAGTGGCACAGAGTGGAAATAAGTGGAAATAACACATGTCCTGCGTGACACGCATGAGATGCCAGAAAAAAAACGACAAAGTCAATAGGCAATGACTGTAGCGTCACAATCATTTTAACAACTTAATTAGCTTTGGCTATTCAAAAATAGCAGATCTACTATTTTTGAAAAATCTTGAAAATGAAAATCTCACAGACGCCAGGTTCTGTGAGAGAAACACGCAACCAGCGTCATCTCGTTCTGCACGAACGTAGCTCGTGCGTAACATTCAGCGCATGTTTGAGTATCATGAGACTCACGATGAGTGGTAGTAGAAAAAATAAAAATTCTCATCGGTTATAATAGACGATTTTCACTCTTACACACGGCTCCCATTATGCCAATGGAGGGGGTCGCCAGACTGGACGACAGGGGCTTCTCTGGAATAACTCAACGGCCCTTTCTATGTTGGTGAGTGATTAGCGACACATCAAAGATAACACTTAAAATGACCGGATCTCTCCTTTAAGAGCGCAGGTCCATTTGGTTACATTTGCAGCGTTTTACTGTGTATTCATGAGGCCGGAGGACAGCATAAGGCTGAAGGCCACTTACATAGATATAAACACACATATGGCCAGCAATGTACACACACACACACACACACACACACACACACACACACACCGCATCGTCCCCTTCCATCTGCACAGTGCTCCAGTGAGATGACAACATCCACCTACACTTCAGTGGAGAAATAAAACAAACAGGGTTTTATTTACGTCCCATCCCTGCTGGCATCGGAAGATGTATCTGAGCTTGGCCGGGGTTTGGAGACATGCTGCAAGGAGCGCAGATACACAACACACACACACACACACACACACACACACACACACACACACACACACACACACACACACACACACACACACACACACACACACACACACACACACACACACACACACACACACACACACACACACACACACACACAACACACACACACACACACACAGGCTCATCACTGAGAAATGAGAATATCATATACTGTAATGGGAAATGAGAAACAGAATCTTCTGATTTAACAATGTTTCAGAGCAAGATTGTGGTGAAAGAAAGAAAGAACGAAAATAAATACAAACAAACAAACAGACAGACAGAGAAACAAATATGTATACAGATAAAGAACTAAAGAGCAATACAAAAAATACAAAGAAACAAATATACAAAGAAAGTATATAATAAATACAAACTAAAGATAAATAATTAAATATAAAGAAAGACATTATGTTGAACGAACCTTGACGAACACGCACACATGCACACACACACGCACGCTCACTCACACACATGCGCACGCGCGCACACACCACAACACACACACACACACACACACACACACACACACACACACAACACACACACACACACACACACACACACACACACACACACACACACACAACCAATAAAAGGAAACATAAAACAAAATAACAAATAAAACCCAGTGCCCACCACGAGGCCATGCAGCTGACATTTGAACGCATGCAGTGGGATTCACTTCCCCCCACGGTGCATGTTACAATGTGCATGAATTCATTCCCGAGCGTTCATAAAGGTGTCAGTACCAATTCGGAGACAAACACATGTAACCTCTCCTTGTCTATGACCAGACAACAACCTGGCTTTTCAGGCTGGCCGCGGGGGCCTCGGCGGGACCCTACAGAGCTCTCAACGTGCTCCGGCGAGCCAGCAAATGGAACCGAGCGTTCAACAATACCCAACACCAAACCGTCTATTTACAAAACACAATGCACTGACCCATGAATGAAGCCATCTGCTCAGCTCCAAACATATAAAACTACCTGATGCACACAGTACCATACCTCATGGTGGTATACGTATGATTTCCTATATACTGTAACGAGAAATGATGGCACTCGTGTTTGTAATTTAACTACGGTTTGTGTTTGCACACATTTTATAACAGGCAATTTAATTCTAGTTTTTGGTTAATGGGTAGGTAACGGTTTGGACATCTTTCTTTTTCCTTTATTTATTCAGGGAAGCCCATTGAGAGCACGCAAGTTCAAATATGATTATTTTGGGGGGGTCACGGCCTGAACAGGTTGAGAACCACTGTGCTAGCAGACAGTACAGTACAGTATGTTGACAGGGCTTCATGTATCCTCCAGTGTACTGTAAGGTCCGCTGATCTGTCAGGAAGTGACTCCCACCTGAACCCTGCGTTGCCCTCCTCACCCACTGTGCATCTGTCCCCAATGCCACCTGTCCCCAATGCCACCTGTCCCCTATACGCCACTTGTCCCTAATGCCACTTGTCCCTAATGCCCGCCGATGTCCGGAGTGCAGGTTCAGAACCGCACAAGCACACTGTATATGCTGTCTATACAGTACAGTGCACTGTCCTACTTCCTGCCTGGCCAGCCTGCCCTATAGGCTGAAACACAGCACCAACCAATCCCTGTGGAGTCTGCTGACAGCTGTATGAAAGCCCCCACCTGACCTATATATACGGTGTGTGTGTGTGTGTGTGTGTGTGTGTGTGTGTGTGTGTGTGTGTGTGTGTGTGTGTGTGTGTGTGGTGTGTGTGTTGTGTGTGTGTGTGTGTGTGTGTGTGTGTGTTTGTGTGTGTGTGTGTGTGTGTGTGTGTGTGTGTGTGTGTGTGTGTGTGTGTGTGTGTATATATATATATATATATATATATATATATATATTATATATACACACACACAGTATATAGCTGTCGGGCAGAAACCTCTTATCTCCATATTTTATTTTTATCTCCATTCATAAATTAACCCATTCCGGGAACGCATCTACAAATGTCTTCTAAATCCTAACAGGTTTCTGAAAAACATATGTTGCTATATCAGTGGTGCTCAACCTTTTTCATGTCAAGGACCCCCCAAAATTATTTGTAGCCTATTTGGCCGCTAACCTAGCCTGGTAAACACCCCCTCCCTCCGGAAATCTCATGCATTGCATTGCATTTGGTTTCAGGAAGGAGGGTCTGGGATTGCTCACAGAGTAAAGCTGCCCGAACCGCTGCGCATACGAACCAATCAGCGGCTGCTAGGGGCGGGATCATCCAATCACCTGCCTAGTAGCTTGAAAAAATGAAACTCCGTCTGTCATCGATTCTGCGCCCGAAGTCTCAGATGCAAGTACGCTGTGAAACAAAATGTGTGTCGCAAGCTTCTTCCATTTGACGGAGTGAGGTTACCGCTAACCCCCATCTAAAAAAAATTGAGAGGGAAATATTTGAGTTGAGAAAAAAATATATATTCAAGGATTTGCACACATTTTCACAATAACAAAAAAATCTACAAACTCATAGCGCGCCACTCGGTGCCACGCTATGACATTACAGTCATTTAGCAGACACTTTTATCCAAAGCAACTTACAATAACAATACGTGCATTCAACATAGGTAGGCAAGGAAACTACTAACCACCAGAAGTATTAAGTGCATTCTCTTCTAAAGCAAGCAACAAAGAGTATACCTATAGCGCTAAGGTAAAAGTGCAATACATCAGCTTCTTAGGCACTATGAGCTTGTATATCTGCTTATTTTTTGAATAGCAAAAACATCTAAAATGACACTGATGCATT
This sequence comes from Gymnoscopelus braueri, assembly GCF_963280865.1. NCBI lineage: Eukaryota > Metazoa > Chordata > Actinopteri > Myctophiformes > Myctophidae > Gymnoscopelus > Gymnoscopelus braueri. The sequence continues at coordinate 12,001,646 of NC_137615.1, forward strand.
CCCGGATTGAATGGGTTAATGCCTGAAACGTGGCGCGTTTCGAGCTTGCTTGTCCATCTGCTACTTTTGCAAAAAAAAAAAGATTTGAATCCTGAAAAGTAAAACTGTTTTGGACGTATGAGGTTTCCACCCGACAGAGACGATATATATATATTTTGCAACAATAATAGAGCTGGCCTACCTAGACCTAAAACAGGTGCACCCTACACAGCAAAATCCTGAGCATTGATTTAACTCTGTGAGTGTATAAATAGAACCATAAAGGTTCTACTTAGGCACCGTCTGAGGTTAAATCAATACTCTAGATTTTTGCTGTGTGGCAGCTTCTTCTTAAGATGAAGCACCGGTTCCATGGACGCGGTGTGTACAACTGACCTGAATTGGACGGTCCTGCACGTTCCCCTGAGAAACATCGCTGGACCCAAAAGACACTCAGTGTTAGAGCCATTTTATATTCATGTGATTCTGGTATTAACTGCTTACTATATGAATTTTATATTTCTTGGATATTTGAGTATTCTATGAATTTTGTGGGTTTGAATAGAGGTCTCCTCCTCCCCCCTTTCATGGAATGATTTGTGGGTGCAGGGCACCGGCGTGTGAAGGGTGATAAGTAATGGGTGACATCCTGACAGGAGAGAATGTGTGACGGGGAAGCGTCACAGTTTGACCGCAGGCTATTTCTGTTTCGATTCAAAGTATATATTTATGTGACGGAGTAATGCTCAGAAAATAAATATCATTTGTTCCCACGCAACTTTCGGATCTCCGTGATTGAGTGTTTGTAAACAAGAAAAGACGCAAGGATTCAACAATAGACTGCAACACCACCCCGACCAACAGTGGCTTTATTTGTTTGTTTGAAAGGCCACGATACTCAGAACCAAAGGATTTTACTCTTATGTACGCTTATGTACGAGATCTAGCAATAATTGTCCTTTTTTTGTGGTATCCTTTTCGCCTAAATGTCTGTCTGACTGTACCTTGTGCTGTTTACATGTCTGACTAATAAAGTATTCAATCAATCAATCAATCAATAATCTTGAGTCTCGACATGCTCAGTGAAGATGCATAATTTCTCCAACATTTTAACCACTTTATCCCTACAGTATATACTTTATTAGCGTTTAAAAGCATTCTAAATGCCGTGGGAACTCTAAATCGGGATGGTTCATCCGGTTGCATGAAGGTGCATATTAAATCCCATGGCAATCCAGACTGTAGTTTACGAGACATGATGAGAAGTGTTGGATCGGCATACGGACGCCTAAAAAGGTCCATGAGTTCCTCTGATGAAGGGAGAGTGATGAAGTCAAAGTTAACGCTCTTTCCACATTTCCTATCTCTCTCCACTGTCAACAATCAAATAAAGGCTTAGAAGTACCCCCCCGAAAATAAGTTTAAAGGAAAAGGTTTGCCCAACCCTGCATGTATGTACCACAGATTCAGCTTCTTAAAAAAGGTTTTAAATCTCTCCGGGGTCAGAACAAATTACAAAATCCCCAAAAATCCCTAATCCTAAACCTCAGAAAGGCCCTATAGAAGTCCAAGGGGACAGTTGTGAACCTATGGGGGAGGGGGGGGGGATGGGCACAGCCAGGCACCATTTGGGAAATGACTTTGTAGAAGTTCCATCAAAAGTCAACCACAGAGTTCAAGTCAGAGCGGTGTGTGTGTGTGTGTGTGTGTGTGTGTGTGTGTGTGTGTGTGTGTGTGTGTGTGTGTGTGTGTGTGTGTGTGTGTGTGTGTGTGACAGCTGGGGGACGCATCCCTCAGCAGCAGCACTTCCAACGCACTGCGTTGTTCACACTGCTCTCACTTCTCCCTATAGACACAGCTGTCACTATAGGCCTTTAGATAACGGCAGACCGTTCGTTCATCTGCCTCCCCAAGGTCTCCTTCTCTCTGTAGGTTGAATGCAAAGCCTCCCCGCACGCAGAGATGGAAGTACTACTCGCATTTTTTTTTACTTAAGTAAAAGTATCAATACTGAAATGTACAAAAGTACAAGTGTGGTATTCAGAATTTACTTCAGTAAAAGTACAACAGTATTGGCCTCAATATATACATAAAGTACCAAAAGAAAAAAGTACTCCGCTTTCACACATTTTCTAAACGTATTCAAATCTTTTGAAAATAGCAGATCTACAAGCTCACAACGTGTCGCATCGTGACGTGTTGTGAGCTTGTAGATCTGCTATTTTCAAATAGCCGAAGTATATATGAATAAGGCTGACGTGATAAATGCATGTTTTATAATAATAATCAAAATCTACGAAGTAACTCAAGTTTTCAAATAATTATAGTGGAGTAAAAGTACAATAATTGCCTATGAGATGTAGTGGAGTAGAAGAAAAAATATTCAAAATGCGTAGTACTGGTAAAGTAGAAAATTAAGTGCAGTACTTGAGTAAATGTACTTAGTTCCACAACTGCACACACACGCACGAATGCACACGCAGACACATATTGAAGGGCAATGACCTTAATGTGTAGGGGAACAACAGAAAACATCATACAATGTGAGTTTGATGATCTGCTCTTTTCAAACACTCGGTTTACTTTAGAACAAAATAAAATTACTTTCTACATGGCATCTCTATTTTGGGCATTTTGAACACACTGTATATTGAAAGAAATAAAGTAAGAAAATTACATTATTTCAAAATATATCTAGAGGATCCTATTTAATCAGAGGGGGTCCTCAGCCCCCAAATGAATGAATGAATGAACGGGCTCGGCAGCTCATTGTAAGTGTGTGAAATGCTTTGCCATCCAGTAGTATTAGTGGTGCTGGCCTTGGCTGAATGCCAGCAGCCAGTGGGAACCCTGGGATGAGAGCAGGACCACGCTGTGTCCTCACACTCCTCCTAACAGGCCCCATGCAAGCGCAAGCGCAAGCACACATGCACACGCACACACACACACACACACACACACACACACACACACACACACACACACACACACACACACACACACACACACACACACACACAGGTTTGTATCACTATACTTGTGAGGGTGTAAACATTTTAAGGCGGCATTGAAGGTTGCTGAAAACAGTAAAAAGAAATAGCCAATAGCCACAACGCATTAGCCTCGCGTGGCCAGACTATATCCCTGCGTGGATAAGTCTGGTGCTTCTATGAGGACGCCAAGGGGCGGGATTAAAAGAATGGCTCCGGACGCAATTGGTAGTTAGACCTACAACAAACTACCAATTACAGTCTCCCATATTTGAATACTGGGCCCTGATTGGTCACCCCAGACTTCGGGACCAGGAAATGGATTCACAACGGAGCGGTGCCAGACACAAATCGCCGAGGGCAATTCATTGTTTTGCACTGGCAGATTCGTCTGGTCCCAGGCTAACAACGCATCGCAGTGCGCCACATTGTGAGCTTGTAGATAGGCTATTTTCTGTGTGTGACTAAGTATAAAATAAGGAACTCTGTCCTCAACCCCCAAAACCTAATCTCTAAATGTCTAATACTAACCCTGAGACGTCAGCCTGAACACAATTTCTATAGTGAGGACCAGGAAAATGGTCCTTACAATGTCTACTTCTAAAATTCCACTATAGTTGTGGAGAGACATGGGGCCCTCACAAGTATACTTATACAAGCACAGACACACGCGCGTGCGCACGAACACACACAGAGCCCACAGGCAATTAAGCATCACAGCCATGGGCAGAGCTTGAGCTCGACGCGTTCTGAATGAGGACGAGACGCACAAGGAGGTTGTTTGATTTACCCTCCACCTTTTCAAGGAGCGCTACACGGCTTCTGGAGGCCCGTTGTGACCGCATGGTGTCTGGCTGCCACTGGGCAACAGATCAAGCTGCACCTCCAAGGAGGTTCCGTTTGATATTACATATTTTGCAAGGTTTGAATTATTATTATTTGAGTGTTTTGCCAATATATGGGGGCCCACTTGCAATACCCTCAAGGCCCACCAGGTTGAGAACCACTGACTCAAAGTGTGTCTTTGTCGTCTACTACGTTACATCAGTGACATAGTGTGCTGTATACAGTAGATACTTTATCTGTCTGTGTGTGTGTACAGTTCGGTATTATAGTATTTAATGAGACTGACTAATGTGCTGTAAACTCACTTAAAAGTGAGCGTTCAAAAGCCAGTCTGCTCTCATGCACCCCTCCTACTCCCACATGCATGCATGCACACACACACACACACACACACACACCTCTCTCAAACTCACTCTCACACAGTCTGCTTTCGTACACCACACACCCACACACGTGCACGTAGGTGTGCACGAATGCGCACACACGCACGCACGCACGCACGCACGCACGCACGCACGCACGCACGCACGCACGCACGCACGCACGCACGCACGCACGCACACACACACACACACACACACACACACACACACACACACACACACACACACACACACACACACACACACACACACACACACACACACACACACACACAAGCTTTTCCTGAGTGCAGAGAGAGAGAGAGAGAGAGAGAGAGAGAGAGAGAGAGAGAGAGAGAGAGAGAGAGGGGAGAGGGCTGACGTTGCTCTATAAACACACCAAGTGGATGAGGTAATCCTCCCTGGACGCTTTCTGCATATACACTCACACACTATGGAGAGAGAGAGAGAGAGAGAGAGAGAGAGAGAGAGAGAGAGAGAGAGAGAGAGAGAGAGAGAGAGAGAGAGAGAGAGAGAGAGAGAGAGAGAGAGAGAGAGAGAGAGAGGGAAAAGGGGGAGAAGGACAGAGAGAAAGCAAGGGAGGGAGGCATGCAGTGAGACAGAGGGAGAGAACGAAAGACAGAGAGGGGGAGAGAGGGAAAGAAAAAAGACAGACAGACAGACAGACAGACAGACAGACAGACAGACAGACAGACAGACAGACAGAGGTCTAGACTCTTTAAAAGAAACTCACAATAGATGTGGGATTTGCAGCGCTGGTTGCAGCAGCACACCATGAGACAACTCCATCCATGTCAATGAGACTGTATGTGACCACATTGTACAAACATGAGAGAGAGAGAGTGTGTGTGTGTGTGTGTGTGTGTGTGTGTGTGTGTGTGTGTGTGTGTGTGTGTGTGTGTGTGTGTGTGTGTGTGTGTGTGTGTGTGTGTGTGTGTGTGTGTGTCCGTGCGTGCGTGCGTGCGTGCGTGCTTGCGTGCGTATGTGTGCATGTGTTTGTGTGTGCACGAGAGACATAAGACGAGAGCTACGATGTGCATGACAGACATATATATATATATATATATATAGAGAGAGAGAGAGAGAGAGAGAGAGAGAGAGAGAGAGAGAGAGAGAGAGAGAGAGAGATTACACAGCACAAAACCGGGGGGAAAAGGGTAAGCGAAGCGACGTTACGGAGGAGCAGGGTTGATGAAGAGGAGGGTGGACGGGTGGAAGGATGAAGGAGGAGGGAGGGAGGGAGGGAGCAGAGAACTGATGACATTTCCAGATGCACAGCGACTCATTTTTATACCCCCAACCCCCCTCCCCCCCACAGTTCCTATTTTTCTTTCATTCTCTGCTCTCTGGCTCTCTTCTCCGAGAGAATGACTTACAGCCACTGCAGAGACAGAGAGAGAGAGAGAGAGAGACAGAGAGAGAGAGAGAGAGAGAGAGAGAGAGGCTCGCCATGCTTCATCTTCTGTGCATTAACATTTTCAGGCAGTGTGAGATAGGGTGAGCAGCTTTTTGATAAAAATGGTCGAAAGTTTGTTCCAAACTCATATCCGCGGCGAGATACGCACTGTTCTGCTCTTGAGAAATCTGTGAAACTTTTTTTTAACCGTTTATTGTGTATTTATATAGACTGTAAACTCTACCACTGTGTTTGTATTTCATGTTCCTTGTGTGAAAAAATGGTTTACAAATTAATTTCTTTCATCTTTTAACCCATTAAAACGGGGAAAGCATCTGTGTCATTTCATATTTTTGCGTTGGCTATTAAAGAATAGCAGATATACACGCTCACAGCGTGTCTCTTGTACATCTGCTATTTTTGAACATTTTAGAAAAATCTTGAGTGTGAGATCTACTGATTTAGAAGGCATTTGTAGAATAATCGGCCTCGGGTCTTAACAGGTTAACCACATAAACCTTATATACTTCGTTGACCGAGGTCCCCCAGGGCTGCATGGTCGGCTCCTTTTTTTTCTTTCAATCTACACCAACTCCCTTCCTAGCCGCAAACAGGCAAAGATCTTGATTGGCTATTCTTTGTGAGCTTGTAGATCTATTCTCACCAAACGTCAGCACCAGAATATATAGGGACATTATTATAGAGTTCATAATGGTCATAACGTTTTTAGTTTGCATTTGGAACGCTATCCACGTGCGGAGAAAAAACAATATAGTGAGATTTTTACAGATGTCGTTTTCACCCTCTGTCGAGCACCTCGTTTCAAGATCTGTGGAATGATTTGAGGTCTCACTTTGTCAGTTTAATGCTTTTATCATAAAATGTCACCGGAATGAGTCTGACCCGTCGAATGCGAGAGAGGTCAGAGAGCCCTCTGACTGCCTTCTGCCACCACAGGGATTCTGTGTGTGTGTGTGAGTGTGTGTGTGTGTGTGTGTGTGAGAGAGTGCGTGTCAGAACACATTCCGCAAGTACGTTGGTCCATGGTTAACCTACCACTGGGTTATATGGTATGTTCTTTCTTTACAGCCTCTCAAACCAGCTATATATCGTTGTTGTCGGGGCAGAAACCTCCTAACTCGCGTCACACAAAAGCAGTGTTGATTTCGTCAACTAAAACTATGACGAAAAATGTTCGTCGGCTACCTTTTTTTCACTGACGAAAACAAATTAAAAACTATATGATGACTAAAACATGACAATTTCGTCAACTAATAAAAACTAGACTAAAATGTTGGGGAGGGACTAGTGGAGAAAAGATCCAGTAGAACTAAAAGACAAGACCTTTTATGTTTGGTTGCGCTCGGGTGTTGCGCTCTGAAAATAGCAGATCTACAAGCTCACAATGTGTCGCAGCGCGACCCGTTGTGAGCTTGTAGATCTGCTATTTTCAGAATGCAACCACGTGTAAAATCAGCCATTATACAACCATGCCATCAAGGCACCGCCATCAAGGCACTGCCAAAATACATTTTAGTCGACCAAATCAACTGTAGATTTAGATGACTATAATCTTATGATATTTAGTCAGCTAAAACTAGACAACATTTTTGCTGTCAAAATCAACACTGCACAAAAGTAGCAGATCCACAAGCTCGAAACACGGCGCGAAGGAAGCGATGCGTTTCGAGCTTGTAGATCTGCTACTTTTGCTATTTTGGAATTTGAATCCTGAAAAGTAACAGTTTTGGACATATGAGGTTTCCACCCGACAGGGACGATATTCAGCCGCTGCTCCTTTGTTTTCGTAACGCTGGTTCTCCATAACCTTTCCCTGAGTTATGTTTTTCATAAGGCCATTTTTTCTTTTTCTTTTCCCTGAGACACTATAGGAAGCGAGCGATGTGCGCCTGGCAACAGTGATCCCACACTCACCGTTGTTTAGGTAAACTGTTTTGCCCGTTTTAACGTTCAACTGAGCGGTAAACGGAACGCCTCAATGCGCCGGGGCTGACTGCTTTAACCCATTCAAGCCGGGAACGCATCTGTGTCATTTTAAGATTTTAGCCATAACCATTATTTTATAATCACTGAGTGCCGCACTATGAGCTTGTAGATCTGCTATTTTTGAAAAATCGTGAATATTTGGGCAAATGTTTGAATATATATATATTTTTAAAGCGAAAATTTTAAACTCAAACTTTGCTTCTGGGGGCTCCCTGGAACAACATATTTTGAGAACGGGGTCCACGGCCAAATACATATCATTTTGGAGGGTCCTTGACATGAAAAAAGTTTGAGAACCACTGATATTATAGCAACATACGTTTTTTTTAGAAGACCTTTGTTGAATCCCCAGAAGCAAAGATTTGAGTTAAAAATATTAAAAAATATATATAATCAAAGATTTGCACAAATTTGCCATGAGCTTGTATATTTACTATTTTTGAATAGCCAAAATTATAAAATAATGTCTATTGCAAAAAATCATATGCGTTCCCGTATTGAATGGGTTAGTAACACATGTCACTGTGTGAAGGAGGGATCGCTTTGCAACCACTCCACGCCGCTGTAGCCATTAACCACTTGAACCCCAACTAGGGGCTGGGGCATTTGCCAGAAATAGCCGATCTACAAGCTTGTGTAGAGATTCAGTGCGGAAGTACAGTTGTAACTCAGTTCCGTCTCACTATGAATATAGTCATCCAGTATAATATCACAATCAAAACAAACGCCTTTTCCTTTTTCGCCCTGCAAATCATTTTAGGGGAATATAAAGGAAACTAAACAAGCAATCACCTATTTTCTCCGAAGTACCTGGAATTGGATTACTGAGGTGTTTTATAGTTGGCCGTGAAAGTGACCGTAATACTGGCTGATTCTGTTTCAACTATAATCTCTCACTAACTGCCTCTCCGCAGTGCCAAGTTGTAGCCTCATATCTAGCTACTGATGAATATTGCATGCCTGGTGCAAGTTTGAAAAGCCTCAGCCAACAAAGAAATATAAAACTAAGCATTTTTTTCCTCCTCCTCCTCTTCTTCTTCTTTTTTTCTTTTTCGCAGTGCCGCGGGAGGACATTATTACTATGCAAAATAATACCCAACTTTTATGGCACCTAAGGCCAATGGCGTCATAAATATTTATGAAAATGAGTTGAGTGATAAATCTGGCGAACAAATGACTACCACGGGATGTTTGTCGCCCGGGCGAAGGCGTACTCGTATGAGGCATTAAAAATCATATGAATTCTATTAAAACAATGAATCAAAAAGTGGCCCCGGAGATCAGTGGCTGGGGTCTTGCGGGAGTGGTGTGGTGAGGCTGTTATAGCTTCAGAGTGCTGCACAGATAATACCGCGGAGCATAATAACCCATCAGAACCGGGAAAGCATCTGTGTCATTTTAGATTTGAACCACTTTTTTAACCGGTATGTTATACTTTGACTATTAAAAAAAATAGCAGATGTACAAGCTCATAGCACAAAGTGACGCGCTATGAGCTTGTAGATCTGCTATTTTTTGGGAGAAAAAAATATTTATGGAAATCGAATATATACAGTATGTATTTTAAAAGCAAACATTTTCAACTCCAATCTTTGCTTCTGGAGGTCCCTGGAACAAAATATTTGAGATGGGGGGGTCCGCGGTCAAATGCATATCATTTTGGGGTTCCTTGACATGAAACGGTTTGAGCACCACTCAGTGAATCAGTGGTGCTCAAACTAGATATAGCAACACACGTTTTTCAGAAAACTGTTAGGATTTAGAAGACAAATTATTTTAGAATCTGCCTTAATGGGATAACTGCCACTGATGCACTCTCCTGTTCTCTCCACCACTCAACCAGGGACTTGCAGAGGAGAAGAGGAGAGAGTCTGTATTGGGTATTGGTTAATTTTGTACGGAGACTCTAGACGTTTTTCATATCTTTTGCAACAGACAGTTGTTAATATATTGTGGAATACAGATTTACCTGTTCATGTGCTTTGCTAATACTCAGTAAAATCCTCCGTTCTCATTGATCCATTTAGAACACTGGGAGTGAACAAATGGAACCAAATGGACCATTTTGGTTCCCTTTTGTGCACTCCAGAGTTAGAATAAAGGTGTTTGTTAAGATAAAGTATGAAAAATAGCTCTATATTCCCATAGAAATCAATGGTATAGAGTGTTAGTTTGGTAACAGGGGTCTCCAGCTCTCTCCAGCTCTTTAGTGAACTGAACAATATATTTTAAGGTCAGGATACCAATTTCATCCAATCAGGAGAAATAACTCATACAGGATACAGTATTATAAACATAACCTCGTTCCCAGACTTTTCTCATCTCCGAGGAGAAAAGCCTGGTAACGCCTTATGGCAGAACGTGTCCGTAGGGTGGAACCTCCATTGTATGTAGTCTATACTTCCCCCGGAAGTTGTCTTTTTTGACCAATCACAACATGTAAACAGATCTGTACAGTACAGCATTAACGTAACTTCTTTGGGCAGTATTTCCTGACACTGTCAGTAGTAGGTCGGGACTCCCTCTTCCTTTGGTTTGGGTCCTAAACCTTTAACTTCACAAAAACTATGCCTAAACCTAACCTCAAAACCATGTCGTTCAGTGTGGGATAAACAAGTGAAATAGGAAGTGATGAAACAAGAAAAATAATGAGCTGACAAAATTGGAAATGGAACACTACAACACTGAACCTGATAAAATGAATTCTCTCTCCTGATTGGGTGAAATTGGGGTCTGACCTGAAAATGTATTTTCTGTTTATTAAAGAGGTGGAGAGATAGAGCAAGAAACGAGAAAATATCAGTACACTATATGAAGGGAAATTTCACTTTTTGTGCACCCCAGATAGTTTTTAAGTTGCTTGTTTAGATATTTGATATTCATGTGAACATACAATCCAATAGAGCCCTATTCACAATTTACAATTCTAAAACGGATAGTCCCAATCCTTGATTCTGATTGGCTGGTTTCAGTTTAGTAGACGTGATAAAATACACTATAATCTACTCCTTAGATCAGCTTATATCAATCGCAGGTGCGTTATTTATTTCTTATTTATTTACAGTGACCGACGTAGTAGCTAAATCTGGCTTAACATATACATTGCTATCAAATATCTTAGTTACAATGAGATTGAGCTAATGGATACTTTTTTTTTTTCTCTGTTTGTTTGGGAAAAGTTGACGTCTAGCACACAGCCATCTGGACTGGCTGAGTAAACAGGCACTAGTCTCCGTCAGGATTGAGTTGCTCTTTCTGGTAGCCAGTATGCTTTCTTGAAGAAGTTGTTCTTCTGCCATATTTGTAACCGTTTTAGAAAGGCAATAAGTGGCAATAAGTGGCAATAAGTGGCAATAAGTGGCAATAAGTGGCTGTCAGTGTGTCGCAGGTTCGACTCCCGGCCGATCCCGACGACCTTTGCTGCGTGTCACTCCCCTTCTCTCTCTCTCCATTTCCTGTCAGTCTACTGAAATCTATCAACAAAGGCAAAAAGCCAAACTCTCAGTTTAACTCTATTTTATAATGGCTGAGAAGGTTGAAGGCACTCGGCTACGCCCCTCAGCCATTATAAAATACTCGGTAAACTGCAACCTCTGGTGGCTTATTGCTTTATTTAGGCATTCTCTTCAACATTAGACTCCATGTTGGACTCGTGTTGGATTGTAAACACACGTTCCCATGACTGATATTGCCCTTCTTATGACCGCGTCTACCTTCAGGTTTTCGATTAGGCATTTAGTGTTGACGACCTGGAGGTTGCATGTCATTGCGTGTCTTTTGATGCGGCCGCCGTACTCGAGAGACAATAATATTGAAAAATGTCTGAGGATAAAGATGAAGGAGATTTAGTTTTTGATCCGGGGATTGTTGTTCCCTATCGACTTGAGACGGCATAGACGGAATAAGTGCCGGCTAATTTGCAGGCTGAACGTGCGAGAGCGAGTCAGGAGGAGTGGGCCCAGATCAGTATGCGAAAATATAAAAATAAAATAGGCGTTTGTTTCTAACGTTGGGGATTTTAAATGAAATGACTAATCGAAAAAACTGAAGGTCGACACATTCATTAGAAGGACAATGTCATTCATGAGAAGCAGGGACTTGTGGTTTTACAATGACTCACTTTGAGTTTGTTGTTGAATAGACTTCTGTTGAATGGGAATTAATATCTTAATATCAAATAACTAAATATTGAAGCAAGCAATTTAAAATCGCAAAACAACCCCAGGCGGTATCACAAAGTGAAATTCCACTTTTAAAAGAACACAGTGTGCGTATATTATCATTGTTTTTATGATTATCTTTTTTGGCAGAGAGATGGGGAGACATTGTCGGGAGTACTGATTTGAACTCGGGGTCCTCGTGACTCACGAGGAGCATGTGATCCGTGCACTAACTGGCTGAGCCACAAAGGCACCTCATCTGTCTATTATTTAAATTGTTCTCATGAACACTTGGTACTTACAAAACAAGACTCTTGCACTAATATATGTGTGAAAACAGGATGTGAAATCCTCAGGTTGTTTTGGTGAGAATGCTCTCCAGGGGCGGACTGTGACCAAAATTCAGCCCTAGCATTCTGATCCGAACCGGCCCACCACCCCCTGGACCGTTTTGTCAACGGGTGGGGGGCAGTTTCACTGTTTTGACCCAGCAACCCTATGTAAATTACGCCACTGCTGAAAAGCATCCCAGCCCAGACATTAACGTAACTAATATTGGGCCGCGCAACACGGAAATGACCGTAATAATCCTAAAACGGGAGCAAAAATATATAAATATATATATTATTTTTTTTTGGGGGGGTGGCCCAGTGGACCACCGGGCATATGGCCGGTATGGCAAATGGCCAGTCCGCCCCTGATGCTTTAAGTGGTCCTCAACCTTTTCAGGCCGTGACCCCCCCAAAATAATATAATTTGAACTGGGGACCCCCCACCCTGACAAGCAGAATTGTAGGAGCTGAGGCATTACATTTAGTTTGACTTGTTTTACGGATAAATAGAAAACAGCAGATTATAATAATTATATTATTTGACAATTTGGCCAATGTTTGACCAGTTTTTATACATGTGTAGTTTGCTGAATACTTTTGATGCAGGTATTTCTTTCTCTTTAGACATCTGGGGAGCCCTACAAAAAAATCACGTGGGGACCCCCCTGGGGTCCCAACCCACAGGTTGAGAACCACTGCTCTAAGAGGGAATGACCTGAGCATGCTGTGATAATTATTGGCACGATATGAAACATTATTTCAGTACAGTGCAACCACTTGAACGCTGGCGTCCTCATAATAGGCAAACATTATGCAAAAAAAATTTTGCAAGCTTGTAGATCGGCCTCTTTCGGCAAACAGATTTGGTGTAGAGGGAGAAAAGGGCGGGGACCAAGTACAGCCCCCCCCCCCCCGGTCAACAAAGTACATAGCGGTTACTGTGTTGGGGTCAGAAATTCAAGCCATGTGCCCCTCAAATCAATGTCCACGATTGAAATGCGTCTGTGGTTTCACAGGAAAAACAACACACACGCTACAATGAATTACACAACAATACACCACATGGACAACAGAACCAAGCTTCCAGTACGTTTGCTTTGATTTGTGTTCAAAGAAATGCCAAACGTGTTGGGAGGAGAGCTGGTAAAATGTCAGCACTCACCCATAATGCATTACTCACTCATCAACCGCAAGCCAGATCAACCAGTCAATGATCACCACATGTTAGTAGACAAGGCGGGGTCAAGCTTTACGCAGTAAAATCATTATTGTTAAAAGGTGGTGTTAAGTGATTTTCTTTTTTCTTTTTTGTTTGTTTGACATGTTTCTTCAGTCTCTTCAGCTCTTTAATAGACAGAAAATACATTTTAAGAATCAGGAATGAGAACCAGGCAAAGCTAATTCATCAGCTTCGATGTTATAGTACTTCCGTTTTTTTCTCTGCAAAAACTTTTTTGTTTCATCACTTCTAATTTCACGTGTTTATCCGGTATCCTGTATGAGTTCTCTCTCCTGATTGGATAAAATTGGTATCCGGACCTGAAGAGCTGGAGAGACAGAGAGACCCCCTGTTACTGAACACAGCACGCACGCACGCACGCACGCACGCACGCACGCACGCACGCACGCACGCACGCACGCACGCACGCACGCACGCACGCACGCACGCACGCACGCACGCACGCACGCACGCACGCACACGCGCGCGCGCGCGCACACACACGCTTGTAGTTACTATGTGAGGACATCAACATCAGGCCATATACATTTTATGAATGCCATTTCTATGTCTTTGGCATTTCTTTGTACAAGCTCATAACACGCGCTGTGATACGTTGTGAGCTTGTAAACATATTTGCCTATTTTCAGTGTGCGACACAGGCAGGCAACTAAGTATAAATCGGGCATAACTCCACCCGCAACCCTTAAACCTAACCCCAAATCTTTTGTATTTATCTTGTGAGGACCAGGAAAATGGGCCTCATAATATCTACGGTATTTTTCAAATGCTACGATACTTCTGGGGATATTTGTCCCTCACAAGTCTAGTAATGAGTGCACACGCGAACACGCACACGCACACACACACACACACACACACACACACACACACACACACACACACTTCCAAATATGTCATCTCCATCTGGCGTTGTCATTGCATTGAGCAGGTATAAGCTGTTACAGTACAAAACAGCTGTGCCCTTTTGCCTCGTTTATTTATTTACCCATCCATCAATCGTTCTGTTTTGTAATCATCACCGCGGTGTAGTTTTTCCTCAACGACCTTAGCATCACTTCTCTGTTAGTGTGTTTTCTCTTGCATGTCTTCACAGATCTGTCCTGCACTGTGTAATCCTAAATGTTAAGTTCACTCAGCGATAGCACAAATTGAGCCACAAGGGCCCACTGTGACATAAAGTGACACTCAAGTGTCACTGCGTGTAAACACAGTGATATTCTTGTATTTGTGACACAGAGTGTGTCGGTAGACTTTGAGAGTTAAATAAACACTCAAACATCCCAACACTTCCATTGCATAAGGTTCCTTGTTTCGCTGAGTCATGCCTGTAATGCAGTACTCAAGCAGTTTGTAGCATTGTAATAGTGTAATCTAGTTCTATGCTTGAAAGGTGCCACCCAAAAACACACTTTGTTCACTCAGAACTCCAGAACACAAGATGCCTTATTTACCTGAGTCATGAATATAAGGCAGTACTCATGCAGTGTGTGGCCTTTTAATCGTGTTGGTGTTCTATGTTTGAAAGCTGCTACGCAAACACAGTTTGGCCACTCAGCTAGCTACTCATTAAAAACCCCAGAACGCACAGTTCCTTATTTCCCTGAGCCATGACTATAAGGCAGTACTCATGCAGTTTGCAGCATTGTGTTTGAACGCTGCTATACAAAAACACAGTTTATTCACTCAGCTACTTCTCATTAATACCCCAGAACGTGAGGTTCCTTATTTCCCTGAGTCATGACTATAAGGCAGTACTCATGCAGTACGTGAGTGGCATTATTAATCGTGTTGGCATTCTATCTACTGTATACTTGCAGATTAAAGCTCCAGAGCGTCACTGGTGAGCAGTGTTAATTTCGTCGACTAAAACTATGACGACAAATGTCCGTGGACTACCTTTTTTCACTGACGAAAACTAAATAAAAACTAAGCAATGATGACTAAAACTATGACTAAATACACTGACAATTCCGTCAACAAATAAAAACTAGACTACAATGTTAGGGAGGGACTAGTGGAGAAGAGATCCAGTAGAACTAAGACTAAGTCATGTTATGCTTGGCTGCGCGTGGGTGTCACGCTCCGAAAATAGCCGATCTACAAGCTCACAAGGCGTCGCCGACGCCTTGTGAGCTTGTAGGTTGTCTATTTCCGGTAGCCGATCTACAAATCGATCTACAAATCAGACATCACAACGCCTGCTGAAATCAACTTTACTCGACTAAATCAACTGTAGATTTAGTTGACTGTAATCTTGTTATATTTAGTCGACTAAAACTAAAACATTCCAGATGACAAAAATATGATAGCCTGGGATCCAGACTGCTTCGCTACGTTTGGCAGATTTATTTTTCTCACTCGCTATACAATCTGGAAAGCCTCCTCCGTGCACGGCACGAGTGAAAACGACTCGCTGCTTCTGATTGGTCTGTAGGGGCGGGGGGCGGGAGGATTGTTGTCCAATATAAAACTCGAGTCACTTCCTGACTTGCCTACGTAATTGAAATTCGTGTCAAATAGGGAGGCTGGCCAGACTGATAAACGAAGTGAGAAAAAGAATCTGCAGAATGTAGTGAATCTGGCAAAAAATATGACTATATGGAATTTTATTCAAAAGACTATGACTAAAACTAAATAAAAATTTGCTGTCAAAAATCAACACTGCTGGTGAGCCCCCCCTGCTGGACAGTCCCCCCCCATGGTTGTCTTACTGTGGCTGTCCCCGCGACCGTCCTTCCGCCGCCGTCGGGCCCGCCGGGCTCGCTGTGGCTCTGTGAGGGGGGATACATGTTGAGCGGGTGCTCGCTCACCGTTGCCTGGACCCCCGTGTACTCCTGCGGGGCCGGGTGGGGGTGCGGGTGCTGCGGGTGTGGATGCGGGTGCTGCGGGTGCTGCGGGTGCGAAGCGGTGTACTCGGCCGGGATGCCGTTCTGGGGCGGGGGCACGAACTGGGCCGACGGGTAGGCCTGGGCCATGGATGGGTCGGGGGGAGCCGGCGCGTCCTGGTTACCCTGCGGGACGGAGACACAGAGAGACAGTTTATGAGCAGCGGTTCTCAAACTTTTTCGTGTCAAGGACCCCCAAACTGATTAATATTTGGCCGCCGCGGGACCCCCCCCCCCATCTGAAAATGTTTTGTGCCAGGGACCCCCAGAAGAGACGATTTGTGTTAGAAATAAAAATATATATTCTAAATCTTCAAATACTTTTGGAATACTGAATGATGAAATAAATGTATTGCAAAGATATAGATTAGAACATTAAAACTCCCTCAGGTCTATTTTGACACATGTTGTGCCTATTTTGACACATGTTGTGCCATGTTGTGCGACACATGTTGTGCCATGTTGTGCCCACATGTTGTGCCTACACATGTTGTGCCTCTAAATCAGTAGTTGATACACTTTCAAGATTTTTCAAAAATGTAAAAAAAATAGCAGATGTACAAGCTCACTTTGTGCTGCGCTGTGAGCTTGTATATCTGCTATTGTTTAATAGCCGACGTAAAAGAAATGAAGTGGTTAAAATTATCTTATATTAAGGCATTTTTCTGAGGACCCGTGGAACCCAGCTGAGTACCCCTGGGGGTCCCCGGACCCCACTTTGAGAACCATTGGTTTATATACACCAGTGTTTCCCAATTTTTGGGGGTCGCGCAATCATTTTTATGGGTCACGAGTAAATATGAAAACAAATATATATGATAATAATTTCCTGCAGCGTTGTTAAGTGTTGGCTGCCTTAATGCCTGTTAAGCGGAAGAAATACCTTCCGCAATGAAAAAGAAAGCGATGGATAATGGCCACTCTCAGCTTACAGAGGTAAACAAAAACAATAATTATGGACCCGACAAAATGATCAAAATGGTTATTTCACAAATCGTAATAATGTTTATTTTCTTTGGGGAGGAAAGCAATGTTTTTATTACACTCCTTTTTAAAAGCTCTGTGAATGTGTTATTCTCTCTTTTATTATTCGTCATCATTAAAATGTTTATCAGTATCACCTCCAAACCTTTTTGAAGCATTAAATTAAAATCGGTTCAAATGGTGGTTCACATAACAAACCATCACACCACACCATCACAACATCATATCATATCATCACTTCAATCTGGGAGAGGATGATTGGGAATAAATAATGACATCCAGCTAAGATCTATGAAACCCTCTCTAATCTTCCGGGAACACATCTGTGTCATTTTAGATTTGGTTGGCTATTCAAAAACAGCAGATATACAAGCTCATGCGCTTGTAGATCTGTGCAAATCTGTGCATATCTTTGAATATATTTTTTTTTAAGCGAACATTTTTAACTGAAATCTTTGCTTCTGGGGGTCCCTGGAACAAAATATTTTACAGAAGTTTGCTTTAAAAAATATATATATTCAAAGATTTAGACAAAATTTCACGATTTAAAAAAATAGCACGCTAGCTTGTAGATCTGCTGTGTGTGTGTGTGTGTGTGTGTGTGTGCGCGCGTGTACGCGTGCGTGCACGTGTGTGAAGCAGGGCGTTGCTGAAAAAGAGCATTCTTGCACATTAAACCTTTTTTTTAAATGTACCTTTATTTATCCAGTGCACTGGATGAATAAAGGTAAAATTAAAAAAAAGAATAGAAGAGAAGATTTTACTGTTCCGTGTCCTTTACATCAGACGCTTGGGGAATTGATTATAACGGTGCGAAGACGTCCGCACCGCGATGAAATATACATCAGTCATGTAAATGAGGACAAAAGTGGGACGACACGCAGTGTTTTAACATTACAGGCACTAACCGAAGCACAGCCACTGCCTCCAGAAGACACTCCATTCATTCACTGTCTGTCACACACACACAGACACACACACACACACACACACACACACACACACACACACACACACACACACACACACACACACACACACACACACACACACGGTAGGTATAGAGTGGAGTGGACTTGAGGAGCTGTTGTGTTTGATAAGGAGCAATTTATCCATCATTCAGACAGCAGGATTAGCCACTCGAGCATGGAGGACACTGCACATCTCACACACATGCCTGTACTCGCGCACACGCGCGCACACACACACACACACACACACACACACACACACACACACACACACACACACACACACACACACACACACACACACACACACACACACACACACACACACACACACACACACGCGCGCGCGCGCGCGCGCAAACAATGTGTATGTGCTCGGGCAAACACGAAGACACTCCAGAGTAAGAGTGGATTTAGCATTTACACTGCTCTAATTTAACCCATTCAGACCCGGGGCCGATTCTACAAAATGTCTTCTAAATCCTAACAGTATTCAGACAAACCTATGTTGCTATATCAGCGGTACATTTTCATTTCAAGGACCCCCAAAAGTATATGTATTTGGCCACGGACCCGCTTCTCAAAATATTTTGTTCCAGGGACCCCCAGAAGCAAAGATTTGAGTTAAAACATGTTCGCTTTAAAAATATATTCAAAGATTTGACACAAATTTTCCCGATTTTTTCAAAAATATCAGATCTACAAGCTCATAGCGCGCTATGTGCTTGCATATCTGATATTTTTGAATAGCCAACCAATGTGCTTTAATACATAATAGCTCAAATCTAAAATGACACAGATGCATCATTCCCGGTTTTAACGGGTTAAAGAAATGTGATCCTTAACACTTAAAACCTATAGGGATAACTCCGGCACGACTAGCACATTAGCACGGCTAATGCAGTGCCCTCATTTCTTTTCACGGGCCCCGAGTACATTTCATTATGCATTTAACATCATGACTCAACCAACCAACCGCTCCGCGCCGCTCCGCAGCAAACTGCACAGAAACCAGTAAAGCTATTTCTAGACAACAGGAAAACCATGAGACCACTCTTTAGTTCACTTACTGCAAGCTAGCAACACACAGCAATATAACAACATAGGGTCAAGTTTGGGCCACCGTTTCTCTCTGCCGTATAGGTACTCGTTTTACCGTGTCCTCGGCTTTTTAAGGTGACTGGGTGTGTGTGTAGGCCGTAAATGTACACTATACTGTATAGGCTATGTGTGTAAATACACCAGTAGCTACTGTATGTGTGCCCTCATTTAAATAATGTGTTGAGGTTAAGGTTTTTAACGCGCTGCAGTGGGCGTACAGTCAGTGACACCGGAGGCTAGATTTAACCGTGTAAAATGCACCCTTAAACAGTCTCAGAGTTACATTTTATGGCGCCTGACTCCGTACAGAACTAAAACAATTTCACTCTTATACCCGTACACAAGATGTAATAATGAATGCACCTTGACCCTTGATACAGTGTTTCTGAGGATCCCAGAAAATCCAGCTTAAGTGAGTTAAGAAGCAGTACTTTGGGTGTTGCCAGATTTTGTGTGAAAAATAAGCAACCAGGTGTCGTGGAATTCTGGATCAATCAGCAATCGATGAGGCACATAGGAGTCGAGACAATATTCTAGGTGGCGATGATTATGCTTTATGTTACATGATATCATGGTCAGAAGTACATTAACACTCATGCCAGTCGTACGGTAGTTATAAGAAGCCATATCGTTTCTTCCTCACAGGTCTATGAAAACAAGCCCGGAAGAAGCGACAAGGCTACGGCTATTTGAAAATAGCTTACAACGTGTCGCGGTGCGACACATTGTGAGCTTGTAGATCTGCTATATTCAACAACAACAACAAAAAATAAATAATACAAAATAGTTAGTTGGTGGGGTTGACAAGGGGGAGGGGTCTGATTCATGGGGGAGACAAGCATTCACTTTGACAGTTTTCTCCCGGCTGCTACGCTGTAAAACCCTCAGCGTTAATCTATCCGTCTGTAACTCCGCTACAGTGCATGTTAAATTAACTCTATAGTGCACACACACCACCCACACTGGTGGTGGTCGTGTCTGCAGCTCGGCCTGCTTTCTAAGCCCAATTTTCTAGCACTTAAATACGCCGAGTGGAATTTCGGGGCATTGCAACGAACTCCCTGACGGGAACTGCAGGCACACTTTACCATTCACAGCCAGGTGAAGTAATTGAATGAGACCTAGTCCCGCAGGAGCTGGTTTCTTACTGCGCTGCTGAGTGCTTTTTTCCCCCCCGTTTTTTACTAGACATCCAGCCATGAAAGAAGCCTCCCTCCCTGGCCTGGCTGGCTCCCCGCCGTCACAAGATATACCCGCTGGTGGTAACTGTTACCAGTGGTGTAAAAAGTACTCTTTTTATACATAAGTGAAAGTATCAACACCGCAATGTAGAAATACTCTGTTACGAGTAAAAGTCCGGTATTCCAAATTTACTTACAGTAGGTATAAAAGTATCGGCGTCAAAATATACTTACAGTAGGCCTACTCATTACGCGGAATCTCAGATTTCACAAGTTTTCTAAATGTATATCGAAATATTGGTTGAAAATAGCAGATCTACAAGCTCACAACGCGTCGCACTGCGACGCGTTGTGAGCTTGCAGATCTGCTATTTTCAAATAAGTGTATATAGGGCTGAGGTTGTTAATGTATGTTTTGTAATAGTGATCAAAAAATATTTAAGTAACTCTAGTAACTAACGTTTTCAAATAATTGTAGTGCAGTAAAAAGTACAATATTTGCCTCTGAGGTGTAGTGGAGTATAGAAGTGAAAGTATTGACAATTGGAAACACTCCAGTAACGTTAAGAAATACCTAAATAATGTTCTTAACTACAGTACTTGAGTACATGTACTTAGTTACTTAACGCCACTGTACTGCTACTGTTGTGTCAGCCAGGAGGCCGTGGCAGACAGGGACCCCCTGCAGGGAGGAAGACCTTCACACACACCACACTGTTCCTTCACACGTCGTTCTCTCTGTTCACCACAAAGAGCTAACAGCACTGAGCTGAGCTTCACACGTCGTTCTCTCCGCTCACCACAAAGGGCTATACAGCTAACAGCACTGAGCTGCAAGTGAGAGGATGATGGGGGGAGAAACAGGCGTGGAACTAGCATCTGTGATGCTATAGGGCAGTGGTTCCCAAACTTGGGCTCGGGACCCCCAGTAGGATCCCCACATGATTTGGGGGGGGGTCCCCAGATGACAGTAAAGTGAAAATCGAAGGATTTTTTTTTTACCTCAAAAAAGAAAGAAAGAAAAGAAAAAAGACCATTACTGCATCAAAAAACAACAATATACTATAAAAACTGGTCAAACATTGGCCAAATCTTTAGATAAGGTGAGAAAGAGGCAAAAATCTACAAGATCCGTGCTTGTAGATCTGTGGAATCGGGTAAAACTAAATGTAATGCCTCAACTCCTACAATTCCAAGTGCTTGTCAGGGTTGGTTCAAATATGATTATTTTGGGGGGTCGCAGCATAAAAGGGTTGAGAACCACTGCTATAGGGGGAGTGACCATATTCTGAATCCCCCCCAAAAAATAAGACTTTCTTTAGACCCCGAAAAGAGGATGTCTCTGGTTAAAAAAAGGATGTTTGGCATCAAGCCCTGTAAGTGTGGCTCTGTTCCTTTGTTCAAAATGTCCACTTGAAAAAAGCTGTTGAACTGAGCATACAGTCGACGCGTAACTCATTCTTGTTCCGCTGTTTATTAATTTACACACACAAAACTGAATTACAGGACACACTCAAACACTGATGTGCTCTCTCCACAGTCAATAGCTTTTGCTGCCCCAAAACCCTTAATTGGGTACTTAACGAGCTAGCTGCCCAATCAAAAAGAAGCGACTGCTTCAGCAGCTAATTATCTGTAATGTAACAATTGCGAAATAACAAAAGGTAACAAAAAGAAAATCAATGACATAATAATAATTAATATCCTCCAAACAATGTATTTCTTGTAATTAAAGTGGCTCTTATATAAGCCCACTCAAATCATGATGAGGTAAGGAAGCTAAATATCAGTGCCTTGTTGCTCGACCGCTCGATTGTCGGCTGCAATTCTGACAGAATCACTTACAGGATCAACCGCTAAAGACTGCACTGGCACGAATTGACCGAGGGTGGTTGTCAATGTACTGTACGAAGAACAAGGGTTTCCCAAACATTTTAGACACAGAAACTAAATATAATTCGGTATCTCCCCGGGACCCAAATGTAAATAAATACTTTATGAATTAAGCACTTAACTCTTTGACTGCCAGAAATCAAACATAATTTGCTAAGCCAGCTGGCAGCAATTTTCGAGTGTTTCACTAAGCTTAGTTAGTGAAAACACTAACTAATGTTTAACCTTAGTTAAAGTATGATCGATCCCCCGATCGCTTTAATAGACGTATCCGAGTCTTGTAGAATCGGGGGGGGGGGGGGGGGAGGGAAGCGGGCGGCCGCGATCATCCGTTCCATAGTTGTGGGCAGTAGAATGCAGGTTGTTTTCGCCAAAAAGCAACAGAAACAGAGAAAAGGCCACTTTTTCAAATCGAACGACAAGGAAGGGAACGGGCTGTTTTTTTTTTGCGATCACGTTACCCGCTGCTGCTTTGCTTCCATGGGAGTCAAATGGTGACTCCCAGGTTAGCGAACACCGCCATCTAGTGGAAAACCACTGAAAACACAAAATCTCGTCATTGGCAGCCTGCGCCATAGCAAAACATGACGAGAAATCTCTATTTTAAAACTGATATTCACTCGCGCACCCATTGCTGGAACCACTGGTGTCGATGTGTGCACATGGCCTGGGGCCCTATAGCTCTGCCGCTGTGATGCGTGGCTCACCTGCACTTGAACTGCCACCATGACACAAAGACCCCCGGAGTGACACCCCCCCCCCCCCACCCCCGCATGGGACACACACCAAGTACATCCTCTTCTCAGTGAGCAAGACGAGCCTCAAACGCTTTGAAGGAGAGACTACTGAAGCTGACACTCTTCTCAAACCGCTATAGAAGAGATTGAAGAAGGCTGCATTGGAACCCGTCAGTCACTCACTCGCTGTCTGTCAGTGGTGGAAAAGTACCTAAGTATGTTTACTTGGGTACATCTAGGGCTGTCACGATTACAAACTTAAGTTGACGATTAATTGTCACACAAATAATTGCAATTAACGATTAAAATTTATAAATTAATAAAATTAATTAAAAATTGTGTTTTTTTGTATTGAACATTGGAACATATAATTATGAATAGAAACTTCATTTCTGTTTGCATTTTAGGCTTCGCAATCACAAATTGCACAGGGCATATTACTGACATAATTAATCATTTGAAACTATTAAAAATAGTGGAAATAGCTGATCTACAAGCTTACAACGTGTCACGAAGTGACGCGTTGTAAGCTTGTAGATCTGCTATTTCTGCTATTTTTGGAAAATATATGAATATTTTTCAAGATGGAAACGATTATGAAAATTATGCAAAATAATTGCGAGTATCTCAAATAATTGCGATTTGACGATTATGTAATAATTGTGACATGCCTAGGTACAGCTAGAAGAGATTGAAGCTGGCTGCATGGTGGGACCGTCAGTCACTCGCTGTCAGTGGTGGAAAGTAACTAAGTACATTTACTTGATGAGTATGTGCCGTTAGCAGAGATTGAAGCATGGCTGCATGGAACCCGTCATGACAGTCACTGGCTGTGCGGCAGACGGCTTGGCTTAACCCTTTCAATCCGGAACGCATCTACAAATGTTTTCTGAATCCAAACAGGTTTTGGAAAAAACGTAGGTTGCTGTATCAGTGGTGCTCAAACATTTTCATGTCAAGAACCCCCAAAATTATATGTATTTGGTATATTATATGTAACCCCCATCTCAAAATATTTCGTTCCAAGGTCCCCCAGAAGTAAAGATTTGAGTTACAAGTGTTCACTTAAAATTTATATATATTCAAAGATATGCACAAATGTTCACAATTTTTCAAAAAAATAGCAGATCTACAAGCTAAAACGCGGCACTCGGTTGCCACGATATGAGCTTGTATATCTGCTATTTTTGAATAGCCCATAGTATAAAATAATGGTTATAGATCAAATATAAAATGACACACGATGCGTTCCCGGATTTAATGGCTTAAGGAAGTGCAGCGTCAGAACTGAGGACCTGATGGAGCACCTGACAGCCGCATACAGCTGGAGCCTAATGGAGCCAGCTGGATGCGAGAGCAATGCAGACACGACTAGATGGCTTAACTTCAACCGCTTTTATTTTGTTTTAGAGATACTGTTGTTAGTTTACCCTTTGGCCTTATTCA
>NC_137615.1:12033679-12058679 GCF_963280865.1 Gymnoscopelus braueri
AGAACAGACCACACACACACACACACACACACACACACACACACACACACACACACTCACACCAGTGTTGCCAGATTTTGCAAGAGAAACAGGCAGGCCAGAACATTTAAGCCCAAAAGAAGCGACAACTTTTGCTAGCCTGGCATGGCCAGACTAATATCTGCGTATGGGATTTTTTTTTTTGCACTGGCAGATTCGTCTGGTTTCCAGGCTACTAGGCTGCATGATCACACACACACACACACACACACACAGGGGGTAGCCTACCTAGCAAACAACTTTATCCATATACTGTATATACGCCGGCTATTTTGAAATAGCCGATCTGCAAGCTCACAACGCGCCGCGATGCGACACGCCTTACTTGGTGGTGGATAACGAGAGCCTGTCGTGATGTTTGTTTGTTTTCTTCTTTTTGTTGCGTTGTTTGTGCATTGAGAGGCTACATGAGCACCATGGCAACAGGAGGAAACAGCAGAGAAAAGTGTTAACTAGAGGAGATTGCTAACTGAGCACCTGGTTACCAAAAGCACAAACAGATTAGCCAAATATCCAGCCATACTCGAATACGTCTTTTAAAGCGATTGGGGGATCGATCATACTGGATATGACTATTTTATGATTTTTCAAAGGTTAGTGGAAACACTAAAAAATCGCTGGCAGTGGCGTGGCAAATGATGTTTCATTTCTGGCAGTCAAAGAGTTAATACTGACAGCACATTGCCTTCTTTATACACGTACCAGACATTAGATGACTCATCTGACACGACCCGTTGTTTAACATTAAGAGGTTGCTTACGTTGGCATTTGTTATGATTATATATGATTAGGATCGACATTTATTTGATTCACTCCCAACTGCGTAAGCACAATGCTGCTGACACACTTGACGCCATGGCCATCGACTGTACTTTATCACACAGACTGACGCCTGTGCACAATGATGCGATCTGTAGTTTCTCCTACTCATTGTTCTTTCTACTGTATCATATTCTCTGTGTGTGAAATAAACTTCAGAACGTTGTCGTCTGATACCGACTGCCTGGTGTCATATTTTAACACATTGACTGTCGATGACGAGATTTCTCATTTTTCAAAAAAAAAAGTTCAAAAGTAATGGTATCAAAATATACTTAAAGTACCAAAAGTAAAAGTACTAAAATGTTTGAAATAGCAGATCTACAACGCGTAGCGTTGTGAGCATTTGTGAGCATTTGTATCAATTAAAACATTTGTATCAATGTTTTAACTTTGGCAGTTAAAGTGTTAAAGAAATAAAACATACCATATTTCTTCACACAATTATATTTTTTTAATTAATTGTATTAATGTTACATTATCATTAAAATCATCGTGTTTTGCTACTTGGGGCCCCACTTACAATATCCTCATGGCCAACATGTTGGGAAAGGGCTGATTTAGATGTAAGATGATGTTTTGTGAGGTAATAAAGTGACACTGGTCTTAAGGTCCCGCTGACATTCTAGCAGATGGTGTGGGCAGACACCGACCATCCAAGCACTTACTCCTCTAATTGCAACACGCAGGCTTCATTTGCAGGTTGGCTCTGGTCAATTGTCAAGACAATTTGTCGGCAGTCCATAAAACATTGTAATTAATCTGTCATCCCCGCAATTGATATGTATAGTCTGGTGTCATAGTCTACCGTACGGTGCAGGATACGGTGCCTAGCGTCCATATACGGGGTCATATGAATCATATAGTGTTTATATGTGTGGTGATGATGTGTATATAGTCTGGTAAGTTCATTGTTTAACGTGTGATTTACACATTAAATGCTTCAAGAGGTGTCTCCAAAAAAAAAGACTTAACCAAAATATTACACAGCATGAATTATCCTCAATCATACTGATGAGAGTGTTACTATATATTTCTTCCACATGATTAACATATCAGTTTTTTTTGCTGTGGACCTGGAAAACATTTACCAGTTTAATCTGTCTCTCTCTCTCGGATTTGGCTGACGACGTAACAAGCTCTCCTTGTCACTTCTATCAGAAAGACCTGAGTCAGTGTGTGTGTGTGTGTGTGTGTGTGTGTGTGTGTGTGTGTGTGTGTGTGTGTGTGTGTGTGTGTGTGTGTGTGTGTGTGTGTGTGTGTGTGTGCGTGCGTGCGTGCGTGCGTGCGTGCGTGCGTGCGTGCGTGCGTGCGTGCGTGCGTGCGTGCGTGCGTGCGTGCGTGCGTGCGTGCGCGCGCACGCGTGCGTGCGTGCGTGTGTGCGTGCGTGCGTGCGTAAAAGTTCAAGTTATGCTTGAAGGAATGTAACCTCAGATGACTTTGTGTGTGTGTGTGTGTGTGTGTGTGTGTGTGTGTGTGAGAGTGTGTGTGTGGGCCAGGGTACCAATTAACAGCAAGGAGAGGGTGTCCTAATGTGACCCTGCCACATAATCTTGCTTTATCTGATGAGGGCTCCAACCTCCCCCACAGTGTGTGAGTGCGTGCGTGCATGCATATAAGTGCACGTGTGTTTACGTAGTGTATCTGTGTGTATGTTCCTCTTTAGAAGAAATTACCACAATATCGGTGCTGTCGGGCCGAAACCTCTTATCTCCATATTCTAACGTTTTGTGTTTTTCCGTTACTAAATGAACACCCTACTTGACACAAAAAGTGCGTCACAAAAAAGCATCAAAAGTAGCAGATCTACAAGCTCGAATTCACGCCGCATTTCTAGCATGTAGATCTGCTACTTTTGATGCTTTTGAATTTGAATCCAGAAAAGTAACAGTTTTGGACATATGAGGTTTCCACCCGACAGAGACGAAGATCAATAGCACAGCAGGCTATTTGGAAAGGACCGTGCATGGCGTACGATCTACGGAACAGTGTGTTCTGTACGTTGTTTGTTTTGGGCGTTAAATCAAACGCTATGAGTCACCCGCTCCAATTATATTGTCCAAACTTTATGAAGCAGACATTTTGCTGTGTAAAACTAAATGTAAACGCTGGCAGAATACCATCTAAAAGGAACTTTATACAATGGTAATGGAAACAGTGCTGTTTGTGAGTGTACAAAAGGTATAGATTTATACCTAGATTACCATATGTGAAAAATACTCATTTTATAGAATAGTCCATTTCCCAATTATTGGATGGTAGATAGATATAATCTTTTATTATAGTGTCGTGCACCATAAGATGCCCAGCCCGCACGGGCTTAGAAGACACTCACAAAATGTACATACACCAAGATACACCACAAATAGAATACATAAACATATTGATCGTCCAGGCTGTGAGTTACGGATACATCTTTTTCCAACTCAACTGCCGTGACTTCTCTATGCATTTTCCTAAAACAAAAACTTCCTTAGTGAACAGTCAACTTAACCCATTAAGACCTGAGATACGATTCTACAAATGTCTTCTAAATCCTATAACAGTTTTCTGAAAAACCTATGTTGCTATATCAGTGGTGCTCAAACGTTTTCATGTCAAGGACCGGAAAAATGATATGTACTTGACCGCCGACCCTCATCTCAAAATATTTTGTTCCAGGGAACCCAGAAGCAAAGATTTGAGTTACAAATGTTCGCTTTAAAAATATACATATTCAAAGATTTGGACAAATGTTCACGATTTTTCAAAAATAGCAGATCTACAAGCTCATAGCGTGGCACTCGGTGCCGCACTATGAGCTTGTAGATCTGCTATTTTAAATGTACATGTGTTTTTTCTAAGCGATAACGTTATATTGCTCTAATAATTTCTAAATTCATTCTTACACATTCATACATCACTGGTTGAATCTCCAGGGGCGTACGCATTGCATAAAAAGCGATCACAGCCTTCCCATCCATTCTCTACTGTGATTATGGGGGTGCTTGGGTGCAGCTGACAGTACTTTGGCCGTGCCACGTACATGCAGTGCCATACTGCAACGACATCCCATAATGACACTGAAGAGAGCGTCCTCCTGGGGATTATTGCTATAATGGTGTCTAGACAACTTTTGACATGAAGAGCATATGGATAAGGCTCTCATTATACTGTTGGTGTTTGCGTTAGCGCTTTAGCAACTCCGACACTTCTGAATGAGACTTTCAAGGACATGGAACACTGTCAAATCCAGAGTGTTATAACTCTGAGAGAGAGAGAGAGAGAGAGTGCAAGTTTGTACGCTCTCAAAGTTAAAAGGATTTTTACTATGAAATTGACTGAAATGTATGTTTTTTTTTCTCCCCTGATACGCTGACTGGAGTTTTCAAGGACATGGCACACTGTCAAATCCAGAGTTATCGTTTAACTCAGAGAGCATATACAAAATGGAACCAAATGGACCCGAAGGGTACATTTGGGTTCCATTTTGAACTTTCTCAGCATTAAAAGGATTTTTACTATGAAATTGACTGATATGTATGTTTTTTTTTTCTCTGACACTCTCGCTGAACTTTCAAGGACATGGAACCAGGGGCGTAGCACAAATTCTGGGCCCTGGGGACAAAGATTCACTGTGGGCCCCCCTATGATTTTTTTTTTTTTGGGGGGGGGGGGGGGCCTAGTAACTCAGTCCCACTTACACCCCCCTGTGACGCCCCTGCATGGAACACCGTCAAATCCACAGTGTTGGAGAAAGTACTCAACTTCTTAACTTAGTAAAAGTATCAATAGGCCTACTGCGATGCAGAAATACAAGTAAGTCTGAAATTACAAAATGTGCATGAGCAAAAGAGCAAAAGTATTGGTATCAAAATGTACTTAAAGTACCAAAAGTAGAAAGTACTCATCATGCAAAATGTCCCATTGCACAAGTTTTCAAATATATATACATGTAGTGGAGTTAAAGTACAATATTTACCTTTGAGGTGTAGTGGAGTGGAAGTAAATTACAGAAAATTGGCAATACTCCAGTAAAGTAAAAATACCTCAACATTTAACTTAAGTACACTACTTGAGCAAATGTAATTAGTTAATTACAAAGGATTTTATTTTACCATGAAACTGACGGAAATGTGTCTTTTACAAAATAAAAGCATATTTTTGTTTTGTTTCTTTATTAATCTCACCAGGCTCTTCCAAAGACTAATGTTTTCAGATGTTGGTGTTATACTGTCTTTTGTTTCTTTATTAATCTCACCAGGCTCTTCCAAAGACTAATGTTTTCAGATGTTGGTGTTATACTGTTTTTTGTTTCTTTATTAATCTCACCAGGCTCTTCCAAAGACTAATGTTTTCAGATGATGGTGTTATACTGTCTTTTGTTTCTTTATTAATCTCACCAGGCTCTTCCAAAGACTAATGTTTTCAGATGTTGGTGTTATACTGTCTTTTCTCCATTAATCTGGCCGAGGGTGCATTACTATGCAGGCAAAGGCATGCGATTCATTTTAAGGACACGGAAGTGGTTCAAACAGCTTGTTTGACCGAACAGATTGTTTGACAAGAGCCGGTCACTGTTCAACATGTTGTAAAATAGAATTATAACATAAATATAACAGCAATTTGAATAAATTTGTGACCGATATGAGGGGCCTGCCTCTTCAAATAACATCTGCCACCGCGTCCCCCGTTGATGAATTCACACTAATATGCAGGTGTTTGGTTTTAATTTAAAAAAGAATTATGCACATATTGGTGTCGTGTAAATTGTGTATCTCCGCACATCTATGTATGTATGCATGCATACGTGTGTGTGTGTGTGTGTCTCTGTGTGTGTGTGTCAGTGTGCGTGCCTATCATCCTACTTATCGGTGTGTCTCTCTCTCTCTCTCTCTCTCTCTCTCTCTCTCTCCCATCTCTCTCTCTCTCTCTCTCTCTCTCTCTCTCTCTCTCTCTCTCTCTCTCTCTCTCTCTCTCTCTCTCTCTCTCTCTCTCTCTCTCTCTCTCTCTCTCTCTCTCTCTCTCTCTCTCTCGCTCTCTCTCTCTCTCTCTCTCTCTCTCTCTCCCCCCCCCCCCCCCTTCCCTGGGTGAGCGTAAAGTACGTTTGGAGGACTGGCATCTGTCTCCATTACCCCGACATACCTCGGCTGACCGTTTAGCACTCATCGTCGGTTCTGCCTAACAAGAGTCGTCCTGGCTCTGCCCAGATGTTCCTCTATTGTCACGATCAATGTTTACACTTTGTAGTAACTCAGAGCCCATTACGCCGCGCCGACATAAAACGGACTGAGTGAAAGCGCTGTAAAAACAACGCGCGACGACAACGCAATATAGAAGGCCCATCTGTTGGCTTGGTGTCATTGAACTGAAAAACTCGTGTGAGGCATTCACATGGGGAACGGGCGCACACACACATGCAGGTTGAACATGAACGGGGACCAATACAAACCAGTGGTTCTCAAACGTTTCCATGTCATGGACCCCCACATTGATATGGATTTGGCTGCAGACCCCTCATCTGAAAATATTTTGTGGCAGGTTCCTTAACTCATTGACTACTATTGACAAGTATACTTGTCATTTCAATCCAAGGCTCACACCGCCATTGACGAGTCACTCGTCATCAGTGCAGGCGTAACGGAAGGGCTTTAGGCTTTAGAAGCACCCCCCCCCCCCCCCCTCCTGCTGACAAACCGGTCCGGGGGGGGCACCCAAACGGCTCGTAGCACAGGGCACCACGAAGGGTTAATCCAGCCCTGCTCGTCATGTGGTGTTTTCAGTGTTTTTTTTAACGATAGAGGGCGATCTTCCGCATGCAGCCTGTGAATGATCCCAGGATCACCCAAGAAGAAGAGTACACCCAGAAATCACGTGATCACAAGAAAATGACACTGGTTTCGTTTAGTATTATATTATACGGCACACACACACCTTCTGCGCACCGCGCTGGTGTAGATACAATGTGCATAGTACTACTAGATGGACTTACTTAACCTGTCTGTCCAAGGAGCCAAATATTTGTCTTTGCAGACAGAGAGCCAGGCAGAGAAACATCCAGAGTAGAGATGGATCGGCACCATGGAATAAACTGACCTTATATGACAATACACTTCAGTTCCTGGCACAGCAGCAGTGGTGGAAGAAGCACTTTTATTTGTTTTACTTAGTAAAAGTAACAATACTTTCAAGGCCTGAATTAAAAGGCCACAACTAATTGTTGTGGAATAAAAAGTAGATAATTTGCCTCTGAGATGTAGCGGAGTAGAAGTATAACGTATCAAAACATGGAATTTCATCAAGGAAAGTAAAAGCAACATGAACATTGTACTCGAGTACATATACAGTACTTGAGTAAATGTACTTACTCCACCACCGACTACAAGCCAAACCAATGAAACCAACAAGGGTCAGAGCGGTGACGATGTTCCCGTCGTCCAGGGAGATCGCAGAGGAAAGTGCCGATACCTCAAAATTGTACTCAACTACAGTACTAGAGTAAATCTATTTAGTTACTTTCCACCATTGAATAAGAAGCAGAAATATAGCTGCAAGCAGCGATAATACGGGGCCAGTGAATAGAGAGAGAGAGAGAGAGAGAGAGAGAGAGAGAGACGAGAGAGAGAGACAGAGAGAGAGAGAGATGAGAGAGGAGAGAGAGAGAGAGAGAGAGAGAGAGAGAGCGGATTAGATTGAAGAGAGAGAGAGACGGAATAGATTGAAGAGAAGAGAGAGAGAGACGGAATAGATTGAAGAGAGAGAGAGAGAGAGAAACGGAATAGATTGAAGAGAAAGAGAGAGAGAGAGAAACGGAATAGATTGAAGAGAAAAGAGAGAGAGAGAGAGAGAGAGAGAGAGACATGGAAACGGAATAGATTGAAGAGAGAGAGAGAGACATGGAAACGGAATAGATTGAAGAGAGAGAGAGAGAAAGAGACATGGAAACGGAATAGATTGAAGAGAGAGAGAGAGAGAGAGAGAGAGAGAGAGAGAGACGAGAGAGAGAGAGAGAGAGAGACATGGAAATGGAATAGATTGAAGAGAGAGAGAGACATGGAAACGGAATAGATTGAAGAGAGAGAGAGACATGGAAACGGAATAGATTGAAGGGAGAGAGGGACTGGAGAGCGAGAGAGACATGGAAACGGAATAGATTGAAGAGAGAGAGAGAGACTTGGAAACATAATAGATTGAAGAGAGATGGAAGCGGAATTGACATCTCAACCTATTGCCATTAACAGGAATCGAACCCTGAACCTTCGGATTGACAAGCTGCAACACTACCTATAGTGCTATAGCTTTGTACAGGCTGAGGTTGTCTGTTGAAGATAAAAGTGAACCAGTGAAAGCAGCCGATCTACAAGCTCAGAAACACGTTGCTATCTGAAAAGTTTTGAGATTGTAGATCGGCTATTTTCAGAATGAACTATGTCATACATTGAAAAGACATACTCTCAAATAAGCATTTCAGGTTATCTTTAACAATTGCAACTTGCATTAATTGACACAATCATGTTGTGTGCAATGCAACTTAAATGAAGTCTGCATCAAGTGGGG
This sequence comes from Gymnoscopelus braueri, assembly GCF_963280865.1. NCBI lineage: Eukaryota > Metazoa > Chordata > Actinopteri > Myctophiformes > Myctophidae > Gymnoscopelus > Gymnoscopelus braueri. Next base: position 12,042,074 of record NC_137615.1, read on the forward strand.
CTTTGAACTGGCAACCTTGAGGTTCTAAGGCACACACTTAAGCGAGAAGCCATTGGACCAACAGACCTGACCTGGTGAATGAGAGAGAGAGAGAGAGAGGAGAGAGAGAGAGAGAGAGAGAGGAGAGAGAGAGAGAGACGAGGAGAGAGAGAGAGAGAGAGAGAGAGAGAGAGAGAGATATGGAAACGGAATAGATTGAAGAGAGAGAGAGACATGGAAACGGAATAGATTGAAGAGAGAGAGAGACATGGAAACGGAATAGATTGAAGGGGAGAGAGGGAGAGAGCGAGAGAGACATGGAAACGGAATAGATTGAAGAGAGAGAGAGACACTTGGAAACATAATAGATTGAAGAGAGATGGAAGCGGAATTGACATCTCAACCTATTGCCATTAACAGGAATCGAACCCTGAACCTTCTGATTGACAAGCTGCAACACTACCTATAGTGCTATAGCTTTGTACAGGCTGAGGTTGTCTGTTGAAGATAAAAGTGAACCAGTGAAAGCAGCCGATCTACAAGCTCAGAAACACGTTGCTATCTGAAAAGTTTTGAGATTGTAGATCGGCTATTTTCAGAATGAACTATGTCATACATTGAAAAGACATACTCTCAAATAAGCATTTCAGGTTATCTTTAACAATTGCACTTGCATTAATTGACACAATCATGTTGTGTGCAATGCAACTTAAATGAAGTCTGCATCAAGTGGGGCTTGAACTGGCAACCTTGAGGTTCTAAGGCACACACTTAAGCGAGAAGCCATTGGACCAAGAGACCTGACCTGGTGAATATGAGAGAGAGAGAGAGAGAGAGAGAGAGAGAGAGGAGAGAGAGAGAGAGAGAGAGAGAAGAGAGAGAGACGAGAGAGAGAGAGAGAGAGAGAGAGAGAGAGAGAGATGGAAACGGAATAGATTGAAGAGAGAGAGAGACATGGAAACGGAATAGATTGAAGAGAGAGAGAGACATGGAAACGGAATAGATTGAAGGGAGAGAGGGAGAGAGCGAGAGAGACATGGAAACGGAATAGATTGAAGAGAGAGAGAGAGACTTGGAAACATAATAGATTGAAGAGAGATGGAAGCGGAATTGACATCTCAACCTATTGCCATTAACAGGAATCGAACCCTGAACCTTCGGATTGACAAGCTGCAACACTACCTATAGTGCTATAGCTTTGTACAGGCTGAGGTTGTCTGTTGAAGATAAAAGTGAACCAGTGAAAGCAGCCGATCTACAAGCTCAGAAACACGTTGCTATCTGAAAAGTTTGAGATTGTAGATCGGCTATTTTCAGAATGAACTATGTCATACATTGAAAAGACATACTCTCAAATAAGCATTTCAGGTATCTTTAACAATTGCACTTGCATTAATTGACACAATCATGTTGTGTGCAATGCAACTTAAATGAAGTCTGCATCAAGTGGGGCTTGAACTGGCAACCTTGAGGTTCTAAGGCACACACTTAAGCGAGAAGCCATTGGGACCAACAGACCTGACCTGGTGAATGAAGAAGAGAGAGAGAGAGAGAGAGAGAAGAGAGAGAGAGAGAGATGAGAAGAGAGAGAGAGAGAGAGAGATGGAAACGGAATAGATTGAAAGAGAGAGAGAGACATGGAAACGGAATAGATTGAAGAGAGAGAGAGACATGGAAACGGAATAGATTGAAGGGGATGAGAGCGAGAGAGACATGGAAACGGAATAGATTGAAGAGAGAGAGAGAGACTTGGAAACATAATAGATTGAAGAGAGATGGAAGCGGAATTGACATCTCAACCTATTGCCATTAACAGGAATCGAACCCTGAACCTTCGGATTGACAAGCTGCAACACTACCTATAGTGCTATAGCTTTGTACAGGCTGAGGTTGTCTGTTGAAGATAAAAGTGAACCAGTGAAAGCAGTCCGATCTACAAGCTCAGAAACACGTTGCTATCTGAAAAGTTTTGAGATTGTAGATCGGCTATTTTTCAGAATGAACTATGTCATACATTGAAAAGACATACTCTCAAATAAGCATTTCAGGTTATCTTTAACAATTGCACTTGCATTAATTGACACAAATCATGTTGTGTGCAATGCAACTTAAATGAAGTCTGCATCAAGTGGGGCTTGAACTGGCAACCTTGAGGTTCTAAGGCACACACTTAAGCGAGAAGCCATTGGACCCAACAGACCTGACCTGGTGAATGAGAGAGAGAGAGAGGAGAGAGAGAGAGAGGAGAAGAGAGAGAGAGAGAGAGAGGAGAGAGAGAGAGAGAGAGAGAGAGAGAGAGAGAGATGGAAACGGAATAGATTGAAGAGAGAGAGAGACATGGAAACGGAATAGATTGAAGAGAGAGAGAGACATGGAAACGGAATAGATTGAAGGGAGAGAGCGAGAGAGACATGGAAACGGAATAGATTGAAGAGAGAGAGAGAGACTTGGAAACATAATAGATTGAAGAGAGATGGAAGCGGAATTGACATCTCAACCTATTGCCATTAACAGGAATCGAACCCTGAACCTTCGGATTGACAAGCTGCAACACTACCTATAGTGCTATAGCTTTGTACAGGGCTGAGGTTGTCTGTTGAAGATAAAGTGAACCAGTGAAAGCAGCCGATCTACAAGCTCAGAAACACGTTGCTATCTGAAAAGTTTTGAGATTGTAGATCGGCTATTTTCAGAATGAACTATGTCATACATTGAAAAGACATACTCTCAAATAAGCATTTCAGGTTATCTTTAACAATTGCACTTGCATTAATTGACACAATCATGTTGTGTGCAATGCAACTTAAATGAAGTCTGCATCAAGTGGGGCTTGAACTGGCAACCTTGAGGTTCTAATGCACACACTTAAGCGAGAAGCCATTGGACCAACAGACCTGACCTGGTGAATGAGAGAGAGAGAGAGAGAGAGAGAGAGAGAGAGAGAGAGAGAGAGAGAGAGAAGAGAGAGAGAGAGAGAGAGACGAGAGAGAGAGAGAGAGAGAGAGAGAGAGAGAGAGAGAGAGAGAGAGAGAGAGAGAGAGAGATGACATTTTACATCCTGCCAAGTGAAAAGCAACATGTGGTTTCACAGTGTCTGAATTAAATATTAGATTGTAATGTCTTAAAAAATTGCACATGCATTATTTGATGCAGTCATGTTTTGTGCGATGCAATTGAAAAGTGGAATGACCCACCTACAGACAGAGCCAGATAGAGTGAGAGAAACAGACAGCTCAACCTATTGCCATTGACAGGAATCAAACTCTCAACCTTCAGACTCACAGAATGAGACACTACAAGTAGTGCTATAGCTTCATCCAGGCTGAAGTTGTCTGTTGAAGATCATACACTTTTGCCTTCTGTCATGAACCAAGCCCCTGTTTCACTAACACTAAGATCACTCGTTCACAAACCATTTACCAATAGAGAAATTGTATGTCTCCTCGAAACCGAAACCAGTGAAAGCAGCCGATCTACAAGCTCACAAAACGTTGCTATCTGAAAAGTTGTGAGATTGTAGATCGGATATTTTCACAATGAAGTACGTCATACATTGAAAAAACATACTCTCAAATAAGCATTTCATGTTATCTTTACCGTTTGCATATGTATTCATTGATACAGTCATGTTTTTTGCAATTCAACTTAAATGAGTCTGCATCAAGTGAGGCTTGAACCGGCAACCTTGCGGTCGTGAGGCACTCGCTTAAGGGAGAAGCCATTGGACCAACAGACAAGAACCTGTGAAAAAGGAGATCACACAGATGATACAGTTTCACGCAAATAGCTGAAAAATCCTGGGTTTAAGTGTTTTTCAAACTGCTCAAAATTGCAGACAATCTAAGGGCGGAGCTTACTGGTTAACGTGATACATGTGTTCCTCATGAGTCAAGGCACATGTGTAAGCAGGTTTAATGGCTGTCGGCCAAACGAGGCATGACTTTTGCCTGTTTAAAGTTTGCATTTAAAAAAAATCGCTATAGCGCCCCCCTTTGACCAATTGGAGTAAGATTGGTTTCAGTGATATTTGGAATGACCCTCAACATTACCGCAAAGTTTCAAAGAAATGTGAGTCTGCATGTATGTGTTAGGGGCAGATGAATAATTGTCATAAAACTGCAATATTCATTGGCTCATTAAAGCTTCATTTTTTCACTTATGGAAAATCTTTGCTGCTTGTTTGTCGGCATAGGTCCAAAGTTCATGTGTAAAACTTTTCGTGCAGATTACTAAAAAATCCCAGGAGGAGATAGGTTTTAACTGTTTTTCATATAATTCAAAATGGTGGGAGATCTAAAGGTCAGAGGTCAAAAGTCAGAGTGTGAAAGTTGTTCATCATGAGTAGACGCATGTGTGTATTGAAGTTTCATGGCTGTAGGTCAAACAGGGCATGAGTTGTACCTGTTCAAAGTTGGCATTTTGCTATAGCGCCACCTTTTGACGAAAGATTGTGAGAATTATTTCTTGATAGTTTTTCATGACCATCTACCATATGGCCAAGTTTCGTAAAAAGCGTATGCACGGTTCAGCCAGAACTGCGAAAAGTGGCAGAAGAAAAAAGAGGGCAACATTAAAACAGGTCCAGAGCTGAGCTCTGGCCCCGTAATGACCCACCTACCAGAGCCAGATAGACAGAGTGAGAGAAACAGACAGCTCAACCTATTGCCATTGACAGGAATCAAACTCTCAACCTTCAGACTCACAGGCTGAGACACTACCTGTAGTGCTATAGCTTCATCCAGGCTGAAGTTGTCTGTTGAAGATCATAAACTTTTGCCTTCTGTCATGAACCAAGCCCCTGTTTCACTAACACTAAGATCACTCGTTCACAAAACATTTACCAATAGAGAAATTGTATGTCTCCTCGAAACCGAAACCAGTGAAAGCAGCCGATCTACAAGCTCACAAAACGTTGCTATCTGAAAAGTTGTGAGATTGTAGATCGGCTATTTTCACAATGAAGTACGTCATACATTGAAAAAACATACTCTCAAATAAGCATTTCATGTTATCTTTACCGTTTGCACATGTATTCATTGATACAGTCATGTTTTTTGCAATTTAACTTAAATGAGTCTGCATCATCTGAGGCTTGAACTGGCAACCTTCAGGTTGTGAGGCACGCGTTTAAGGGAGAAGCCATTGGACCAACAGACAGAAACCTGTGAAAAAGGAGATCGCTCAGATGATACAGTTTCACGCAAATAGCTGGAAAATCCTGGGTTTAAGTGTTTTTCAAACTGCTCAAAATTGCGGACAATCTAAGGGCGGAGCTTACTGGTCAACGTGATACATGTGTTCCTCATGAGTCAAGGCACATGTGTAAGCAGGTTTAATGGCTGTCGGCCAAACGAGACATGACTTTTGCCTGTTTAAAGTTTGCATTTTCAAAAAATCGCTATAGCGCCCCCCTTTGACCAATTGGAGTAAGATTGGTTTCAGTGATATTTGAAATGACCCTCAACATTACCGCAAAGTTTCAAAGAAATGTGAGTCTGCATGTATGTGTTAGGGGCAGATGAATAATTGTCATAAAACTGCAATATTCATTGGCTCATTAAAGCTTCATTTTTTCACTTATGGAAAATCTTTTGCATCAGTTTTTCGGCATAGGTTCAAAGTTCATGTGTAAAACGTTTCGTGCAGATTACAAAAAAATCCCAGGAGGAGATAGGTTTTAACTGTTTTTCATATTATTCAAAATGGTGGGAGATCTAAAGGTCAGAGGTCAAAAGTCAGAGGGTTAAAGTTGTTCATCATGAGTAGACGCATGTGTGTATTGAAGTTTTATGGCTGTAGGTCAAACAGGGCATGAGTTGTACCTGTTCAAAGTTGGCATTTTCAATTGAGTGCTATAGCGCCACCTTTTGACGAAAGATTGTGAGAATTATTTCTTGATCGTTTTTCATGACCATCTACCATATGGCCAAGTTTCGTAAAAAGCGTATGCTTTTTGGGGGAGAAGAAAAAAGAGGGGAACATTAAAACAGGTCCAGAGCTGAGAGCTCTGGCCCCGTAACTAGGGGTCATAGCGGGACGGTGTTGCATGTTATCCAGGAAGAGTGAAGTGGAGGTATATGAGAACTGAGAGCAGAGCTGAGCACAGCAGGGTGAGCAAAGGTTTTATTTGATCTATAAATCAAAACAAGGACTCACTATGACACCGCCTGCTGTCGTGCAAAAACCTTGTATCTCCACATTTAAACTATACATATTTTTTTTCCCGTAAATGAACGCCCTACTTCACCATATAAGAGTGTCGCACAAACGTAGTGAAAATAGCAGATCTGCAAGCTCTCAGCTTAGGTCGGCCATTGTCACTATTTTAAAAAATCAATAAAGTATAAATAACAATAATAACGTTTTTTTGACATATGATATTTCCACCCGACAGCAACGACGTACAGTAACAACTGATCTTTTTTTTTTTTTGGTATTGAATTACTACCAAGTCCTGCTGAAATGTCTAAGTGGCTCCCTGCACTGTGGAGGGAAAGAAACCAAGTACATTTACTTGAGTACTGTGCTTAAGTACAATTGTGAGGTAATTTGACTGTACTTTAAATGAGTATGAGTAATGAGTATGTACAGACTTTTTGGTATGCGGTCAGCTTTAGGCCTGGCTCAGGGAAGAGGATGCCCCTGCCATGCATATAGTCCACCATGGGAATTGTATTGGTTCTTTAATTATTTTTATTTGTGCTTGTCAATTATACTTTTTAATTGCACTGTAAACATGTTTTAATTGTACTGATTGACCCCAGGAAGAATAGTCACTAATGGAGATCTAAAATAAACAATAAACAAAAAGTATGTCAATTTTTCAACATTTTGTACTTCAACTCCACATCTTTGCGCAGTGTTTCAAGCTTGTGGATCTGTTACTTTTGATACTTTTATGTGATGCTATAGGCCAGTGGTTTTCAACCTTTTTCATGCCAAGGACCCCTAAATTGATATACATTTGGCCGCGGACCCCCATTTGAAAATCTTTTGTGCCAGGGACCCCCAGAAGCAAAGATATCAATTAGTTAATTTTCACTTTAAAAAATATCAATATTCAAAGATATGCACACTTTTTCAAGGTTTTTAAAAAATAGCAGATCTACAAGCTCATAGCGTGGCACTCAGTGCCGCGCTATGAGCTTGTATATCTGCAATTTTTGAATAGCCAAAGCTAAGTGGTTAAAATGATTGTGACGCCATGTTAACTAATTTTGCTGGGGACCCCCTCGTACTCCCTCAAGGACCACTGGTGGTCCCCGGACCACTGGTTGAAAACCACTGCTATAAGACGTTCATTTTCGAAGAAATGCACAAAAAGTTAGAATATGGAGACAGTGGCGGAATAAAATTGGAGAGCTTTCTTCCAGCACTGACATGGAGTGAGTGTGACATAAGTGATCTTTTTTAGCACACCCTGTACCTGTTTGTTTGAGAGTTTATTGACAGGTCCTGTAGAAGTGGCTCCCTGCTCTGTCACATCTCTGCAGACACTAACCAGGCTGATTTTAAAGGCTTATTTCACCTGTTTATAGACAGGTGCTTTATTTGCACACAGGGCTCCTGGATAGAGACTTTTATAGCGTTTTTTTTTTTTTGGGGGGGGGGGGAAGAGCTGCTCTGTCAAATAAACCGTGTGTGACCCTGGATGACTACTGGTCGGAAGTGGTGGAAAGTAACTGAGTACATGTACTCAAGTACAATTTTGAGGTACTTTAGTATTTACTTGAGTATATGTAAATTTTCAATGCTTTTCTACTTGTACTCCTCTACACCTCAGAAAGGTTTACTCTACTACAATTAAAGTACAATTTTGAGGTACTTTTACTTTACTTGATTATGTACATTATTCAATGCTTTATACTTTTACTCCTCACCTCAGAGAAAACTATTCTACTTTTTACTTTACAAAAAATATTTTACAGCTCATCAGTTACTTTGCAGATTTAGATACTTACCATAAAAACATATATTAACCACTTAAGCACTATTTTACAATTGGATTATAGCCCAAGTATAATAGCCGATCTACAAAGATCTGCTATTTAAAAACAAAAATTACACACTTTGAAATAATTTGTGTAACGGCACATTCTTCATAATGAGTTATTGGAACTTCACTTAGAAAATTGGCACTGGGTGAAAAAAAAGGGTTACAAAATCGTGGGATAAAAAAAATAAAATAATAAAATAATAAAAATGAGTTATTGGTATGTTTTGATGCCAGTGCTTGACCCCCAGCCATGGTCTTTTTAAACCGCTGCTGCATTCACGGCCAGGCAAACGAAACAGCATCGGGGGCAATACCACCAGGTCAACGAGACACCCTGCAGAAACCCTGACAGACCTGGACTACGCTGATGACATCTGCCCGCTATCTGACCACGTAAAGCAGTCACAGAAGCTCTTGTCCAGAGTGGAGTTAGAGTGTGCTAGGGTTGGCCTCATGCTAAATGCAAAGAAAACCGAGGTCATGACCAATAACATCCCCCAAGAACATCCGCCCCTAACAACAACAGAAGGCAAGCCATACAGAAGTCCCTGGACGGGTGCTACACCAGAATGTTACGTGTGGTACTGAACATCAACCAGGACGAGCACATTACCAACCAGCGTCTGTACGGGGCACTACCAAGTGTATCAGAAAAGATAGCAGTCAGGAGGATGAGACTAGCCGGCCACTGCCACCGGCACCGAGAATTCCCGGTCAAAAAGCTCGTACTGTGGGAACCAACACACGGGCATCGATCAAGAGGACGTCCCACACCTACCTACGTGGAGGTACTAAGGAAAGATGCTGGTGCAGAAAGCACAAAGGAGCTGGCCAGATGCATGCAGAACCAAGATGACTGGAGACTCCGATGGAGGGCTTGTCTGAGGACGACGTAGAGAGACCAGACTGCTGAACAGTTTCTGATCTGATCTATGTTTTAAATGGACTCTCCTTTAAATACATTGCATGGCTCTTAACCCTTTAAGACCTGAGGCGATTCTTTAAAAAAATCTAAATCCTAACAGTTTTTGGAAAAAAATCTAAACATTTCTTTTTCACGATTTTTCAAAAATAGCAGATCTACAAGTTCATAGCGTGGCACTCGGTGCCGCGCTATGAGCTTGTATATCTGCTATTTTTGAATAGCCAAAGACATCTAAAGTGACACAGATGCGTTTCAGGTATTAATGGGTTAATATATTATGCACATTGGCCACTTTTTTATGAACTTTATTCTACTCATAGCCTATGGTCTAATTCTCCATCTATCGTTTAACTGCATTGATGGGCCTGCACCATCAAGAATTTCACCCAAGCTATACCTGTAATGTGAAAGTTTGATTCTGATTCCCGACTTCTAAAAGTATATAGTGGTATTGCTACTTTTACATAAATAAAACATCGGAGTACTTCTGTCACGACTGCTCCTGCATCGAGGCTTAATCGTGTTTTTTTCTTTTTTTTTGGTGGAGAGCTGCTGTGTCAGATAAATGGCGGTGCCGCCGCGTGACCCTGGATGACTTCACATCAGAGAGGCTGGCTGCTGGGCCAGCCTCCCATGCAAATGAGCCTGATCATCATCACACACCCACGCAGCAAACACACTTAGACGCATAGACACACTGCACTATAGTCTCAGGCATTGAAGCAAAAAATAATAATAATATTTCAAGAGTCACGACGGAACATTTTTGTTATAGGCCAAGTTCCAATCTGCAATGTTTTAAATAGCATGAAAGAAGCCCGTCACACTCTAGCACTCTGTTTCCTACACCATTAGCACAATATGTAAAATTATGATGTTTTGCTTTCTAAACCTATTTTCCTGATGTTCCTATACATCCAACCAGTTGATGAAACCACAGATTGAGGCTTTAACCTTTGCTTTTTATGAAATATATACGAGACCACAGTAGTTTTATATGGGAGATGCACTTCTGAACATAATATTCTATTGCTAGTTTTAAAATGATATATTATACTGTATAGGACTTGACTTTACCAGCCACTGTGTTAAGTTACATGTCAAGAGATAGACATGATGCTGGCTGGCCTCTATATGGCAGGTGTCTTCAACGTTTTTTCAGGCCAAGGACCCCTTAGCTTAAAGAGAGATGAAGCAGGGGGACCCCCCCCCCCCCACTCCCCCACTACATACACTACATATTGTATAAATGATGTTGCAGATTAAACTTTTTCATAGATTTCACAGATCGCTTCAAAAACTTGTTTGACAGTCATGTTGGATTCATGTTAATGTGTATTTTCCACTTAAACCCTCTTAGAAAACCAGTACACCAAACCTCTTTGCCGATAGTAGCGCGAGGCGTTGTGGGCTTGTAGATCTGCTATTTTCCTAATGTTCCCCTCAGAATAAGGATTCTAGGGTTAATGTAAAAAAGAAAAAAGAAAAAGAAAGAAAAATGTTCCTGTCACACAAAGATGTGGTGCCCCCCCCCCTGTAGTAACCCTGAGGACCCCCTAGGGGTGAGGGATGAGTGGAATCAGTCATGGCGACTGAGAACTTGAATCCATGAGAGGTGCATTTCAGCTCTTTGTTGGGGACTTTGTGCGGCTCATGGTGTCACATAGAGTTTACCAGGAGGTCTCGAAGCTAGCAGCTGATAAATGTCATACACGCGCACGCACACGCACGCACACACACACACACACACACACACACACACACACACACACACACACACACACACACACACACACACACACACACACACACACACACACACACACACACACACACACACACACACACACACACACACACACACACAAACCCCCAAAATGCCCTGTTTTTGCCACTCCCGACCTACTTACTTAGTGGGGGCAACAACAGAAAAGACCCGGTTTGTCACCTTTAGTTTTAAGCTGTGTATGGGGAACTGAAAGGAGCTTTTGGGAAGATGCAGACGTCTGTATACTTTGTTGTATGCGCAAAAGTAGTGATCACAGCCCATCTGCACGGAAAAAAAGCAAGAACATATTGTCTGTGGGTTTGATAAATATTTAACCACTGAAACATAGTGACATTAATTTAAAGTGACTAAATAATAACTACATTGGATCATTTGGAACACAGGTCACCACCCCGACAGCGACTGTCAGGAGCAGTGGGCGACTATTCAACGCCGCCGAGGGAGCAATTGGGGTTCAGTGTCTCACTCAAGGACACTCGACACCTCCTCCTGAGCCACTGCCGCGGTGAACGTGTGTGCGTGTGCGTGTGCGTGTGCGTGCGTGTGTGTGTGTGTGTGTGTGTGTGTGTGTGTGTGTGTCTATTTCTTCATCAGGCACGCCCATGCAGCGCATATGGCCTGCATGCTCCTCTAAACAGCACAATGTATGTCGGTGGAATTTAATTTGTCTCTGCCAGTGCATCTGATAGTCAAGAGTGTGTGGTTTGGTTGTTGAGGGGAAAACAATGGAGCGTACAAGAATAATACATCAAACACACCCTTTCCATGCTCTAGTGTTTGTCCTGTAATCTATTTACCGCTCAGTGATCTACTATGGTGTAAAGCCCGCCTACTGTATTCGGTAATGTTCGCGCACACACACACACACACTACATAGGCACGCACAAAGGCCCTTTCAGTCTATAGTCTAAAAGTCGTGCACGCATGCGCACCACAACAATTGACGTCACGGCTCGCAAGTGAACAAAACCTCTCCGTGGAGTAAATAAACACAGTAAACAGCACGGAATACATTGACACGCACGCTGGAGCGATTTAGAAGCGCTTTATAATTGATCTAACGTTAGTACATGTGTTGCCACTGTTTTCTTGTTGGACAATTAAGTTATATGGACTTTTGACAGTCCCCTCTTACCCCTCTTTTTTACCGGTAACGGCGTGCCAGCACATCATCTTTTAGCAGAACGCCGTACCGGCGTTGTGAGCTTGTAGATCGGCTAATTTCAAATAGCCAAGGTATAAAATATGGCTGAAGTGGTTAATGTATGTTTTATATGTAATCATTTATATCTAAGTAACTAGTAACTAAATTTTTCAAATAATTGTAGTGGAGTAAAAGTACAATATTTTCCTCTGAGTAGAAGTAAAAATATTGGAAATTGGAAATACTCCAGTAAAGTACAAATACCTCAACATTGTACTTAAGTAAATGTACTTAGTTACTTTCCACCGCTGAGTACAAGGAAGGTGTATCCAATGAAGTGGCCACCGAGTGTAACTATGTCTCCAGTATTGTTTGTCTATTCTTGCGAGGACTAAATAATGGCCCTCGCTAATGAGATAAAGTCCTCTCACATGGGGACACTTTGCCGGTCTTCACTACAGCATGCAGTTACTCTGGGGTCAGGGTAAGGGGTTAACGATAAAATACTGTCTAGAGAGTGTATAATATAGTGGGTGTTTTCTGTCTGTGCGTGCGTGTGTGTGTGTGTGTGTGTAATCACATGCACACGTGCGTGCACACGCACACACGCGCACACACACACACACACACACACACACACACACACACACACACACACACACACACACACACACACACACACACACACACAAAGCATTTAGCAGACACTCTTATCCAGAGCGACTTACAAGTGCAAGATCAGAGTAAAAAGCATGAACCCTAGTTAACAAATGACAGGGTAAACGGTCACGTAACTAGAGAGCAAAGAAAAACAATTTATTGCTTCAAAGAAACTAGGACACACACACACACGTTGGTTTTACACATTCTGGGGGACATCGCTCAGGGGTGGATTAACGCTCTGGGGCCCAGTGGCCCCAAAAGCTAAGGGGGCCCCTATATCGGCTGCCGTGTTAAGTGGAATATCTGGAACAGGAGTGGGCAACTTTGATGATAGAGAGGGCCACTATATTTCCAAACTCATTCCAGGGGGCCACATTGCATGTGCATTCTAGTATGTAACACAATACGATGCGATGCGACGCGTTTTGAGCTTGTAGATCGTCTATTTTTGTTACTTTTGAATTGGAATCTTGATTTAATTTTTCCATTGGAATCCTAAAAGTAACATTTGTATTTAATTTCAATGCATTTCACTATATATGTTAACTTGAACTTAAATACAAATACATTGGACATAAAAAAACAGAAAATATAATTGTAATACTAGTCATTAAACTACTAATGTAGTAGTAATTAAAGCGGGTCATGTTTACATGTTTGAATTGTAACAGCTGAAATCAATAATATATCAGTATTCCTATATTAACCTGCGGGCCGCATTAAGTGAAGGTGGGGGCCGCATGTGTTCCCCGGGCCGCCAGTTGCCCATGTATGATCTGGAATATATATAGCGCTTTTCTAAGTTCTCAAAAACGCTTTACATGTGTGTGGGGACCAGGGGAGAGGCGAAAACAACTACTTTATTAGGAGAAAAACTGCGATAAACAATTAAGATAAGAATAAAAAGCAATAAAACACTAAAAATAACAAGAGTTGAGATCAAAGTCAACTCGGAATATATGTACAGATGCTACTCAATTATTCAATTAACCTACATTTGCAACATTAAGTTATTGGTTGAAAATGTTCGTTTCCATACATGTGTGGTTAATTGCCCTGCTATAAATAGTCTGTAGTCTCTATATGACTGACGACATGGGCTTCAGAACATGCAAATGGATACCAACGCACACCACAGAACACACATGTGCACACAGACACACACACACACACACACACTCGCGCGCACGCATAAAAACCCCATAAATATATATATTAACCTATGCACACAAATACTGTAGACACACACGTATACACGCTCACACAAACACATTGATATATTCACACTGGCAGTATCCTCGGTGCTGTTGGACCCGCTAAGGGTCCATGTGGGTCAATTCTTACGTCGTCAAAGTTTAATCAACACTGAGGATTTTACAGTGTAGCCTACATCCGCCCACACACAAATACACGCACATGTGCACACGTCCGTCCGTCCGTCCGTCCGTCCGTGCACACACACACACACACATGCACACACGCACGCACGCACACACACACACACACACACACACACACACACACACACACACACACACACACACACACACACACACACACACACACACACACACACACACACACACACACACACACACACACACACACACACACACAGATCTGGCCCTACAAGGACACATCAAACATTTTCTTCTCGTCTTCTGTCTCCACGGCAACGTTAATATGAGCTTCCGCCAGGCTTGCTCGAAAGCATCGCGCCCAACAGTTTAAAAAATGAAGCAAAAGATAAATTACTGCGCGCACGTGTGTCTCTATCTGTGTGTGTGTGTGTGTGTGTGTGTGTGTGTGTGTGTGTGTGTGTGTGTAAGTGTGGAGGAGGGGAGAGTTGTGCATGGGTGGGTGAGAGAGAGAGAGAGGGAGAGGGAATAAAAATAGATTTAATCCTTCCACAAGGCTGAGAGAGAGAGAAGGAATTTAACAAAAGGAAGCAGCATACATACATACATACATACATGTGTGTGTGTGTGTGTGTGTGTGCATGTATGTATGTATGGCATACTGTTTATAACATGCACCAGAAAGAAGCTTTTTCCACGTTAGCAAACGCAATATGAAGTTTTTTCACCCCCAATATGCCTGAATTAGGCCTGCGACTAGCGATTATTTTCCTATAGCAATTATTCCATTGACTACTTTTTTGATTAAAAACATCTGTCATTTATGATTTTTGTGTTGGCTGTTCAAAAATAGTAGATCATTATACAAGCTGCGAAGCTTGTACATCTGCTATTTTTGAACATTTTAGAAAAATCTTGAAATGTGAGAACTACTGATTTAGAGGGCATTTGTAGAATCGGCCTCGGGTCTTAATGGGTTAATGGAATAATCGAGAAGCTTTTTTTTTAAATATATCATTGAATCATATGTGTAAAATTATACGTCATCGCACAACGATGTCACTCAAAAAATTGCTTTAGGAGCTTGTGACCATTTACACCATTTCAATTCTGATTAGAACATTATTTGGAGACATTGCTGAGTGCTTAAAAAAATAAAAAAAACAGGGTCTCAGACCCGGGTGTGAGAACATGAGTGCTGACATGCACTGCAGGGTTCTGTTCCCCATGCTCACTTACAACCACCGGGGGCAGCAAAACAAGACACACCCCAACCTCACATTATGCAGTGCTGTGATTGGATAATGGCAGGCCTGTCAGGAAGTGTCCAAACAGAAGTCAAACATCCACCCACACATACACACACATGCACACGCACACTCACACTCTCACTCCTGATTTATACTTGGAATTACTCGCCGTTTCACGCAATGAAAAATAGCTGATATACAAGCTCACAACGGGTCACACTGTGACGTGTTGTGAGCTTGCATGCGAGCTATTTTCTGGTGCGTGTCACGGCCCTCAAGTATAAATTACCCTTTACATACAGTATACAACACACACACACACACACACACACACACACACACACACACACACACACACACACACACACACACACACACACACACACACACACACACACACACACACACACACACACACTGGGGGGAGTGTGTGTGTGTGTGTGTGTGTGTGTGTGTATCTCACAGCTCTGCAGACAGGTGGGTGATGGGATCTTGTTCAATTTGTGAAACATGATTTTGTGCGCCGGCAAGAAGAGAGACACAGACCGAGACCGAGAAATAGAGAAATAGAGAGAGAGAGAGAGAGAGAGAGAGAGAGAGAGAGAGAGAGAGAGAGAGAGAGAGAGAGAGAGAGAGAGAGAGAGAGAGAGAGAGAGAGAGAGATCGAGGCAGCAGTGTGAATGAGTTTCAGTCCAGCCATGTATCAGGGTAGAGAGAGAGATAGAGAGAGACAGAGAGAGACAGAGAGAGACAGACAGACAGACAGACAGACAGACAGACAGACAGACAGACAGACAGACAGACAGAGGGAGAGAGAGAGAGAGAGGCAGCAGTGTGAATGAGCTTCAGTCCAGCCATGTATCAGAAAACCATTTTACACACGGCTGCTCTTTATTCCACACAGACGCTCTGTAATGTACTGAGAGAGAGAGAGAGAGAGAGAGAGAGAGAGAGAGAGAGAGAGAGAGAGAGAGACAGACAGAGACAGAGACAGAGACAGAGAGAGAGAGAGAGAGAGAGAGAGAGAGAGAGACACCCCACCATCATTAACCACACACACACACACACTGCACTAAACATGAATGCTAACACACTCACACACCGTAGGCCTATAGCCTATCGTCGCCTATCGGCAGAAACCTCCTATTTCCATATTTTAACTTTCGGTGTTTCTTTTCGTAAACTAACGCCCTACTTGATCTTACAGCGTCACACAAAAGCATCAAAAGTAACAGATCCACACGCTCGAAACTTGTAGATCTGCTACTTTTGATGCTTTTGAATTTGAATCCTGAAAAGTACTACTGCTAACTTTTTGCCAAAAGACTGCCAGTCTGTTGTAGTCTGTTTGGTGGAGAGTCAATGGAACCCAGGGGCGGACTGGCCATTTTGCATACCATGCATATGGCCACTGGGCCACAAAAAAATAATAAAACGCTTTATTTTATTTTATTTTTTAATATTTTTGCTCCCGTTTTAGGATTACTACGGTCATTTCCGGG
>NC_137615.1:12061179-12064347 GCF_963280865.1 Gymnoscopelus braueri
TGTCACTTATGTACAGTGGTGGAAAAAGTACTCAAATGTTGTACTTAAGTAAAAGTATCAATACTGCAATGTAGAAGTAAAGTAAAAGTCCCAAATTCAAAATTGACTTGAATAAAAGAAGGCCTACAAAACTATTGGTATCAAAATGTACTTAAAGTACCAAAAGTAAAAGTACTAATGTTTGAAAATAGCAGATCTACAAGCTCACAGCGCGTCGCATCGCGGCGCGTTGTGAGCTTGTAGATCGGCTATTTTCAAATTACCTAGGTATAAAATAGGGCTAAAGTGGTTAATGTAGGTTTTATAATATTATAATTTATATCTGTAACTAGTCACTAAAGTTTTCAAATAATTGTAGTGGAGTAAAAGTACAATATTTGCCTCTGAGATGTAGTGGAGTAGAAGTTAAAGTATTGGAAATTAGAAATACTCAAGTAAAGTACAAATACCTCAAAATTGTACTTAAGTACAGTACTTAAGTAAATGTACTTAGTTACTTTCCACCACTGTGTTATGTATTCTGAGTTTTTCACTTCCAAGGACTAGTAGTAATACAATGTACAGTAAGAGGCCTTGTGAGACAAAAAAGTGTTACATTTTAGTTGAATGTTAATCTAAATAAGCTAAATACTGGATATCAGTAAATATGCTTCTGAAGCCATACAGTAAGTGAAAGACCTACTTATTTCACTGCTGTGAATTGTTTACACAAAATGGTAATTATTTGTTTAATTTTGATTTTATTTTTATTTATTGAACTTCATTTCAGAAAAAAAACTTCTCTTCTTGAGCCAGAAGTTAATGAATTAACAAGTTCAATGTTGGGTTGTTTACAAAAATAAGCTATTTCTATTCCAGCTAAATGTTTAAATATATACATAGGAAAAAAAGTACTTGGAAGATACATGTTGGAAGCAATGAAGCAATTCATATCTTTTAGTTCTCATCCTTATTTATTAGAATCTAGAACAGTAAATAAATGGTATGCCATTTGGTAATGTTCCATCACTTCCAATTACTTTTTAAACGTACACAGTGAATACTAAACTGAAGCTTGACTTTTTAAAAAAAAATACGTTTTTTTTTTTTTAAAGAAAAAATCGCAATCAAATCGCAATCGCAATATCAGTCAGAAAAATCGCAATTAGATTTTTTCCCAAAATCGTTCAGCCCTAGTGTGTGTGTGTGTGAGTGCGTGTGTGTGTGTGTGTGTGTGACAGAGACGGGTGGGTTTTCCGACAGAGAGACAGGAGCAGCGGTGATAGATTTGGGGTGGGGGGGGGGGGGGCGGGGGGGGTGAAAGGTCGTCCGTATCTGCCAAGCATGAAACATGACAGAGAAATACTAATACTGTTATGCAAGGTACTGTGTAGGCTACAGTATGTTACCCAGCACAGTTATTTAACCGCTACGTGCACACACACACACCCACACACACATATATATCATATATCCTCCATCTTGATGTTGAAGTGCTTTCCTTCCCCTCAGCCCTCTTCCAGCGCTCTCCAAACTGTGTGTGTGTGTGTGTGTGTGTGTGTGTGTGTGTGTGTGTGTGTGTGTGTGTGTGTGTGTGTGTGTGTGTGTGTGTGTGTGTGTGTGTGTGTGTGTGTGTGTGTGTGTGTGTGTGTGCGCGCGTGTGTGTGGTGTGTGGTGTGTGTGTGTGTGTGTCAGTGGATTGTGTGCGTGAAATGTGAAATTGAACGAGAGCAAGAGTAACAGTTCATGTGCGCGTGCATGTGTTGCGTGCGTGCGTGTGCGTGTGTGCGTGTTCACGTGCATGTGTGTGTGTGTGTGTATGTGCATGAAGACAGAGATGAGGGAATGCAGTCTGATCTCTCCTGCCTTTAGGGCATCTCCCCTCATTAAGCTACTGCAGTTCATCCACACAGAAACACAGCCAGACATGCCAGGCTTTCCTGCCTGGACGCCATGTGTGTGTGTGTGTGTGTGTGTGTGTGTGTGTGTGTGTGTGTGTGTGTGTGTGTGTGTGTGTGTGTGTGTGTGTGTGTGTGTGTGTGTGTGCGTGTGCGTGTGTGTGTGTGTGTGCGTGTGAATGCAGTAGTAGTGCTTTGTGCATTTACCCTGCATCTATCCTACACTAGTAGCTATACTGTACACAAAAGGGAGCCATTGCAGAAGCCCCCTTCTTAACCGATTTACACTTGGTTGCGTGCCAGTGTAAATAGCAGATCTACAAGCTCACAACGCGTCACAAAACGTAACGCGTTGTGATCTTGTAGATCTGCTATTTGCGGCACGCAACACCTAGCGTGCTACAAACTATAAATCAGGCCTAGGAGGCATTCTCACTCTGCGTCGTGTCCTGAACTGACATCTGGCACATTGTTCATTTTGAATCAAAGTCTGCAGATGACGGAGGCTATAACCGAGGTCCCTCAGGGCTCAATGCTAGTGTCTTTTCTGTTTTCTGTTATTGTGGGGGAAAGCTTTCGCTGAAAATAGCCCCTCGGCAAGTTCACAACGCGACGCAATGCGTGCTTGGTTTAAGTGGTCGATCTCTGGGGGATAAAAAAAAGAACGTATGCATTGAATTTGTTCCACTTACATTATTTTGAAACATACCATTACCAAAACCAATAATATAAACAAACAAACAATACAATAATACTAAAACTTGATTCCTCGTATTGCAAACTTTTCATTTCAGCTCAATATTGTTGCCGTCAGGCAGAGAATTCTCTCATCTCCATGTTTTAACTTTTCTTTTATTGACGTAAATGAATGTCCAAATTCGTCATAGTGCGGTATTACATAAAAGTAGCAAAAATTGGCTATTTTAGAATTCTGAAAAGCACCTGTTTTGGACATTTGAGGTTTTCCACCCTACAGCAACGATACGATATGAACAACAATCCTTTCGTGTTCTAATAAATAAAGAAAGAAAAACATCACATGGATGCAACTGGGACGTATCATCAGTGTTGTAGCCTGGGGTCATCGGGTGTTTCAGGTCTCGCAACATACAACATACACCCTCGCCCAGGTGACCCAGCCAGGGTTGATCAAGCCCCGACATACGTCCCAGTTGCTACCCACGGTCAGTCCTATAGGGAAAGACAGGGCCACTCAGTCCGCTTCTCCGGAAGTACTCTGCCGGGACTCGGGGAGGCTCTGGCACGTGGAGGGACTAGGCTCTGTGGGTTG
>NC_137615.1:12069547-12084547 GCF_963280865.1 Gymnoscopelus braueri
CTACTTGGTGTTGTTGACATCATAGCTGCCTCCTGTCATCGGGTTCTATCTACCTGTCGTATATATGAAATGTGCTACAGTATATAAATACACTTGACTTGACATTGCTGTTGTGTCAATATGGCGTGGGTTGTATAGTGACTCGGCACTGCGGGAGCGACAGTACATCATGTTCCACACTCTCACTGTGTCTGT
Source organism: Gymnoscopelus braueri (assembly GCF_963280865.1). Lineage (NCBI taxonomy): Eukaryota > Metazoa > Chordata > Actinopteri > Myctophiformes > Myctophidae > Gymnoscopelus > Gymnoscopelus braueri. The sequence continues at coordinate 12,069,743 of NC_137615.1, forward strand.
GCATTGAATACATAGTGTTAGAGTCCCCACTGTGACAAACCAGAGTGTTCATTTGTGTCTCTGAGAGCATACACATGCAACCGAATGGACCCACAAGGTCCTTTCGGCTGCATTTGTTATGTCGCTCTCTTTGTAACTCCATTTGAAACTCTCTCAGAGTACAAATTGCTGCATTAAGTTAAAGTTAACAATGAGGATTTTGTAGGACAGAGAGAGATGAGGGCGGCGTGACGAAGGAGAGATGAGAGAGAGAGAGAGAGAGAGAGAGAGAGAGAGAGAGAGAGAGAGAGAGAGGGTGTGGAGGAGAGGTGATCAGCATATTAAAGACAGGGCTAGCACCATATGTTAATTATGGAAATGATGCTTTTAATCAGGCCCAACCATGTAGCCAGTTAGCACAGCTAGCACTAGAGCCATTAATATTCATCTGAAGGCTGAGAGAGAGAGAGAGACTGTGTGCGTGTGCGTGTGTGGTGTGTGTGTGTGTGTGTGTGTGTGTGTGTGTGTGTGTGTGTGTGTGTGTGTGTGTGCGCGCGTTCGTGTGTGCTTGTGTTACTATACTTGTGAGGGCCAAATGCCCCTCACAGGTATATAGTGTAATTTGAGAAATAGACATTATGAGGACAACGTTCCTGGCCCTCACGAGATAAATTGTTGATTTATGGTTAACCCCATTCAATCTGGGAAAACTATACTGTGTCATTTTAGATTTTTTTTTTAGCTATAACAATTATTTCATACTTCGGGCTATTCAAGAATAGCAGATCTACAAGGGCTATGAGCTTGTACATCTGGTATTCTTTTTTTTAAATTTTGCTAATCTTTGAATATATATGTTTTTTAACTCAAATATTTGCTTCTGGGGGATTCTACAAAGGTCTTCTAAATCCTAACAGTTTTTTTTTTTTACTTATGTTGCTATAATATCAATGGTTCTCAAAGCCCCCCCCCCCCCCCCCCCCCCCCACCATCTAAAAATATTTTGTTCCAGGGACCCCCAGAAGCAAAGATTTGAGTTAAAAAATGTATATATTTAACACATTCACTGCTAGACGTATTTCTGGCTGCGTTTGCCCACTGCCCAGAGATTTTTCATAGTAAAAATAAAAGTACACAGGAGCCGAGATACAGAATTTTGAAGTAATAAGTTAACAAGGAAGTGGATAGGAGTATAGATCTTTGAAAAATGATATCTCCTGGGTCTGTGGGTAAAAAAAAAATAATATGTTTTCTACGTTCTTGGCAGTATTGGTAATTGGAAATAATTAAGTTTTTCACGTTTTTGGCAGGGACTGACTTAAAGATTTTGCCAAAAATCTCACAATTTATTTAAAAAAAAAGCAAATATACAAGCTCATAGCGTGGCACTCGGTGCCACGCTATGAGCTTGTATATCTGCTATGTTTTAATAGCCAAAGAAATCTAAAGTGACACAGATGCGTTCCTCGATTGAAAGGGTTAAAAAAAAAAGGATTTGGGGAGGTTTACATTTTGGAAATGATTCAGGTTGAGATCAGGGTTTAGAATGAGACATTCAGAGGTTAGGTTTAAAGAGGTTGAGGGTTATGCCTGATTTATACCGAACATAGCAGATCTACAAGCTCACAATGAGTCACACTGCCACACATGTCGTGAGCTTGTAGATCTGCTATTTTAGCCTTTAAGGTTAATTAGAGGGTTGAAAAGGTTTCAAAACGTTGTTGTTGCAGTCCTAAAATCTGCGTCCTAAAATGTTGCTGCTGTCCTCACAGGTGTACTAACATAAATGTGTGTGTGCGTGCTGTGCGTGCGTGCATGCGTGCGTGAATGCGTGCGCGCGTGTGTGAGGATGAATTAATAGTTTGATGAGGGATGAAAGAGCTGGAGTGGGCTTTGCACTGCAACCCATCTGTCTTCCCCTCAGTCCTGTACACACGTACACACACACACACACACACACACACACACACACACACACACACACACACACACACACACACACACACACACACACACACACACACACACACACACACACACACACACACACACACACACACACACACACACACACACACACACACACGGTTGTCTGACTATACTTGTGAGGACATCAAACATTTTAGGACGATTTTATGAATGGGGGGGGGGGCATTTTTAACCATAACAGTAAAGCCGAATATAACAGATCCCAGCGTCTTTGTGAGCTTGTAGATCTGATGTATAAATAATAAGGCATAACTCTGACCCCTATACCTCTAAATGTCTAATCCTAACTCTAACCTGAATCTTCTCATAAGATTTCTTCCTAACACTAAAAATAGTTTTGTTAAAACCATAAAACAAACTTTTATCTCACAATGTGTATTAACAGTAGTGTAAAGTAACTAAGTATATTTACTCAAGTACTGCATATAAGTAAAATGTTGAGGTATTTTCACTTTACTTGAGTATTTACAATGTTCAATCATTTTACGTCTACTCCACTACATCTCAGAGGCAAATATTGTACTTTACAATTATATGAAAACTTTAGTTACTAGTTACTTTGTACATTTTGATAATTATTTCAAACCTCACATTAACCACTTCAGCCCTAAATAAATATTCCAAAATTTGTATACATTTTGAAAACTTGAAAGGGGACATTTCTGCATAATGAGTACTTTTACTTTGGTAAGTTACGCATTTTGATGCCAATACTTTTGTACTTTGACTCAAGTACATTTTTAATACAGGACTTTTACTTGTAACAGAGTAAATCTACATTGCTGTATTGATACACATTCTGCTACACTTGTGGGTACATTTGGCCCTCACAAGTATAGCAATACAAGCATGCACGCACGTGTGTGTGTGTGTATAGTGGGTGATTTCAACTCTCGTTTTCATTGGAACAAATGTGAAAACACTGGGCAGGAAGTCACCGTCTGAACAGCTCACAAAGTCAATCAGAAAGTCATGATCGCTGTGTGTGTGTGTGTGTGTGTTCTCTTCTCTCTCTCATCTTATGATCTTTTCCAATGAAGCCATCATCTCCATTCAATGACATTTGAAACCCATCAACTCTACAAACCACAGTCCCATGTTCATGGAAACGCACACGCACACACACACACACACACACACACACACACACACACACACACACACACACACACACATACTCACACGCAAACGGGCCAGTGTGCACATTCACACAGGCCAAAACATAATCCATCTCAGCCATAAATGTTAATCTAATATTCAGTGCACTCACAACCACAAATGGAGCAGTCTGCCTCCATGGTTTCACTTACAAACGCAAAGAAAACAGTACTGAGAGAGAGAGATCATTAGTATGAAAAGAAAACATAGGGTTCGTATATTAGGTCCTAGTAGTTATCACACTTTTTTCATGTTAAAGACGTGGTGAAATGAAAAATATGTTTTTCACACTTGTACACAGCATATTATCCGTGGTCATATCAACAAAACAAAACAAAACAAAAATATATATATTCTGAAATCCAAAGTCCCTAAAGGCCAATCTTAATACTTCCTGTCAAACGAACACGTGCTGCGTGATGACATAGATAGACCTGTATGAATATAAATGAATCTTGATTTCATTCACCTGTGTGATTCCTATATACTGTAGCTGCACGTCCTCCAAACACACCTGATTTTAATTACGGAGATGCTTTGTTTAGTATCTCATTCAACATGACGTCCAGATGGTGTATTACTCATTTGAAACTTAATCAGCACAGAGCACACTAAAAATATGTGTCTGAAAACATTTTAGGTTAGAAATAAGAAACGTAGTAAAAAAGTGGTCCTCTCTCTCTCTCTCTCTCTCTCTCTCTCTGTTTATTTAACCCATTAAGACCTGAGGCCGATTCTAAACAATGTCTTCTAAATCCTAACAGTTTTTTGAAAAAAAAACCTATGTTGCTATATCAGTGGTTCTCAAACATTTTCATGTTAAGGACCGACCCCCAAAATGATATGTGTTTGGCTGTGGACCCCCATCTAAAAACTATTTTGTTCCAGGGACCCCCAGAAGCAAAGATTTGAGTTACAAACGTTCGCTTTAGAACATATATATTAAAAGATTTGCAAAAATGTTCACGATGAAAAAAAGCAGATATACAAGCTCGTAGCTCATGAGCTCGTAGATCTGCTATTTTTGAATAGCCAAAGAAATCATAAAGTGACACAGATGCGTTCCCAGTCTTGAAATGAAATAAAAACAATAAAAAATTGAAATATGGCCATACAAGTTTTCTGCCCAAAAGCAACAATATATATTAGCAATGGGAAATGATTTCCGTAGCTATATCTACACATTTGCCATGAGAACATACTGCCAATGCTATAGGGCCAGGGTGACAAGAAATGAGAAAAAAAAGGCATTATAAATGTGCTACCCTTTTCACATTTTGTTCTCATGAGATATACAGTATTGTTCATCTTTATTTCATGTGGTTGATATGCTATGGATTCAGAGATTAGCACTTCACAGAGAAGCCCACTGTTGAAGCCTGACCTCCTTTTTCTAGCTCCATGATAATACAGGCTATAATGTACTGCACTGTATGTATAAGAGAAATCATATACAGTATTCTCTTTCACACACACACACACACACACAGATGTACGGGCGCACACACAGTGGCATTAAAATGGGAACAGTTGAGATTCAAAAGGCTGCAACCTAACAAGAGCCTGCAAATATGCCAGGGTCTCTATGGGAGACACACACACACACACACACACACACACACACACACGCACGCACGCGCACGCCTGCACCACCTCACTCTCCACTATAATAAACGGTATAGGAGCCGCCCGTTGCTCCACCTTGTTCTAGAAGACCATTTCATGCTTAGTTTGCCCCCAGGTCTCACAAATTAACTTCCCCCGACAGACATAAAACATTCTCTCATTGACATCCACAACTGTCCCCCCCACCCCCTCCCTCTCTCTCTCTCTCTCTCTCTCTCTCTCTCTCTCTCTCTCTCTCTCTCTCTCTCTCTCTCTCTCTCTCTCTCTCTCTCTCTCCTAAATATCATGTCATTTAGTGAGCCCAGCGCCCTTTTAAAGCCCCAACACTTTAATACACTGCCCACGAGCGTGTGTCGCAGGGAGGGAGTTTGTGGCACAAATAAAGTATTTAAAGTGGGTGTGCGTGCGTGTGTGTGTGTGTGTGTGTGTGTGTGTGTGTGTGTGTGTGTGTGTGTGTGTGTGTGTGTGTGTGTGTGTGTGTGTGTGTGTGAGTGTGTGTGTGTGTCAGAGTAATGGCAGGGCCTGCACAGCTTCCACAGTGTCTCCAAGACAGATGGCCGGGGAGAGAAGGACAATCACCATTCCACAGGCCATGCAACGCAATCAGGCCCAGTTAGCCCATTAAGACCTGAGGCTGAGGCCCATTCTACAAAATGTCAGCAATGTCAGCAAAAATAGCAGATATACAAGCTCACAGCGCGGCACGAAGTGACATGCTGTGAGCTTGTATATCTGCTATTTTTTTAATAGCCAACGTATACAAATCTAAAATGACTCAGATGCTTTCCCGGTTTTAATGGGTTAGAATACAAATCAACTACACCACATCAATATTACATGCCTGTGTGCGTGTGTGTGTGTGTGTGTGTGTGTGTGTGTGTGTGTGTGCGCGCGCGCACACGTGCGTGCACCTGTGTGCGTATGTGATAGTGATCACTGCCTACAATGAGAATGTGTAAGGCGGCTATACGATTCTTTTTGTGTTGTGTTTTTGTGTACGTGCATGTGTAAGGTGTGTGTTGTGCGTGCGTGCGTGCGTGCGTGCGTGCGTGTATGTGTGTGTGTGCGCGTGCGAGCATGTGGATTCGCTGTCCTCTCGGTAATAAGCAGAACATTCCTGAAAATCAATCGTTATTTAATTCTCAACCAGATCCCAAGTCCATTAATGGTCCTTTTTCCCTCCCTCCCTCCCTCTATCTGTCTCTCCCTCTCGCTCCCTCCTTCTGTCTGTCTGTCTGTCTGTCTCTCTCTCAGTCATCAGTATCTGTCAGGTGAAAACCTCAAGTGTCCAAAACTGTTACTTCTCAGAATTCAAATAAAAAATTAGCCGATCTACTGTAAAAGCTCAAAACGTGTCACGCTGAGCTTGTAGATCTGCTATTGTGGCTACTTTTGTGTGACACTGTAGTATGACAACCGCAAAAAGTGGAGATACGTGGTTTCTGCCCCGACGGCAACGATATGTGGATCTGTACGAGTGTGTGTGTGTGTGTGTGTGTGTGTGTGTGTGTGTGTGTGTGTGTGTGTGTGTGTGTGTGTGTGTGTGTGTGTGTGTGTGTGTGTGTGTGCGTGTGCGTGCGTGCGTGTGCATACGACTACGTGCGTGCGACTAGAGAGAGAGAGAGAGAGAGAGAGAGAGAGAAAGAGAGGGATGTCTAAAGCTATAGGAGCAGCTATATATGAGGGTTCGTCCCGCGTCGCCGTAGGACTTCATTAGCCGTCTGGTTCTCGGCCATTTTGAACGGGATGGTTGTGTTCCTCTGTCCCAAACGCCCTGCTCTGTTCTGTTCTCAGCTCTAACCAGGGCTGCATCACGTCCTCCATTTTGAGGCGAGGCCGTTTCAGAATGCCTCATCGGCCATTTACCAGCTGCTATAATGTACAGACTCCACTTGTAGAGAATTAAAGCCAGGGGTCCTCAATGTTTTTTAATGCCAAAGGACCCCTTATCGGTGGTGGAAAAAAGTACTCACATGTTGTACTTAAGTAAAAGTATCAATACTGCAATTTAGAAATACTCTGTTGCAAGCAAAAGTCCGGTAATCAAAATTTACTTGAGTAAAAGTACAAAAGCGTAGGCGTCAAAATATACTTAAAGTACTCACTATGCATAATGTCCTGTTTCACATAATTTATCAAATCTTTAGAAAATATCAGATCTACAAGCTCGCAACGCGTCGCGATGCAACGCGTTGTGAGCTTGTAGATCGGCTATTTTCAAATAGTCAAAGTTTAAGTAGGGCTGAAGTGGTTGTGATTTTAAACTGAACGTCAGTGTGTCAGAAATACGTCCTTGTATCAACAGTTCTATGGTTATGATGATGATGATGCACATTCACGGAGCACTGCTCATCACCATGTAGTATCCAGACAACTATTCCACTCTCCGAATGCTATATCATTTATATAGAGTCTGGAACTACACCTCCCTACACCTCCAAGGACCCCTGGGGGTTCCCGGGCCCCCACTTTGTGAGAACTAATAGCCTATAGTCAACCTACGTAATGGCGGCTGCACTGGTGAGTAACTTAGCAGGCTTCAAGACAAGACCCATGCACGCAGGTAAATAGATTCATTTCAATAATACATGATGTGATGCCACATCTGTCTCTGTTCTACTGCTGCTATTTTTAACCTCACCTTATGGCTGCACCTCATGTCTAGCCTCATGTATATTCCTGCTACTATTTATGCTGCTTATGTATACTGTATGTACATAGCATACGTATACATATACAGTACCATTTTGATATTATTAATATTTGTTTACCTGTTTCTACCCTGTGCTTTTCTCCTTGCTCTAGAGCTCTATCCTTCCTTCCTCTTATGAAAACTACCCAAAATGAAAATAAAAAACAAAAAAAACATGATTTACAATCAGGCATTTAGCAGACGCTCTTAACCAGAGCGGCGTACAATAAGCAAGGTAAACACAGACATCAAAGGCAGAGAGACAGGGTAGTGCCTCAGTAAACTAGGATCACAATTAAGTAAACCAAGAACCTAGCATCAGTCTAAAACAATATACTATCAAAATGATATGTACATTGAAACTATAGGATAGCCAACGAACCTAGCATCATGTCTAACTAACTTGCTATTTCTATTCACCCACTTCTTTACACCTGTAAGCCTGTGATGAGACAATAACCCACTGAGCATTTTTCGGGCTATTAGACGTTTAAAAAACGTCTAAGGTCTAGGCTAAAACCGGGTTATAATTGGTCTAAAAGTGAAAGTTTTTTCAACGTCTATTCTTAGCCTAGACGTTGATTAGCTGTTTTTTAAGCGTCTATATATAGACCGTCTATATCATAGCCGTTGAAATGACGTCTATAATATAGACGGTCTAAATATAGACGCTTAAAAAACAGCTAATCAACGTCTAGGCTAAGAATAGACGTTGAAAAAACTTTCACTTTTAGACCAATTATAACCTAGTTTTAGACGGAGGTCTAATAGACGACTATGGCTCACTGGGAAAGTTTGATTCATGATTCTGATTCTGTTATAATGATTAACAGCCCACTGAGCATTTTTGGGGCTATTAGACGTCTAGAATACGTCTATATCATAGCCGTTGAAATGACGTCTATAATATAAACGGTCTAAATATAGACGCTTAAAAAACAGCTAATCAACGTCTAGGCTAAGAATAGACGTTGAAAAAACGTTCACTTTTAGACCAATTATAACCCAGTTTTAGGCGGAGGTCTAATAGACGACTATGGCTCACTGGGAGGCCTTGTAGTCAACCAGCCGATCATCACGTTATCATCCTATTGAATGGGGCCATTATCACCGTTATCATCCCATAGCTATATGGTCCAGGTCCCTACTGGTCTACCAGGAGGCTGGTAGGTTGTTATCAGCCATTCTATGGGTGATTCAATGTTAACGCATTTGCTGTCTTCCAAAGAGGCCAGCCAGTCAACTCATTGTAGCGTAATCAACTTGTCATTTTAAAGACAAGGGGACAGGCCGAGTCCCACACAGTAAAATCATGTTCATTTAATGAATGCTGAGAGTATAATGCAGTGGGGTCCGGGGACCAGGGGGTCCTTCCCCGGGCGTCCCCAGCTAAATGTGCTAATACAGTATCGCAATCATTTTACCCACTTTATCCATTTATACGTTGGATATTCAAAAATAGCAGATCTACAAGCTCAAGCTTGTACATTTGCTATTTTTTTAATATTTTGGGGGGGTGGGAAATTGTCCGCAGCCAAATACATGGTCCTTTACAGTTTGAGAACCACTGGTGTAATGGACCCTTCTGGGTTCATGTGTACACCCTCAGCGATAAATCAACATTCAGGATTTAACAGTGCATTTTCAGAAAGTTTTAGAAGGAGAGAGAGGGGGCCACAGCTCCCAGACCATGGGTTCATGTGCCTCTCCCCAGGCAGAGGGCTCAACCTCTCCTGTAGCAGGGACACGTTTTGCTGTATGTCAGCAACACTCACACCCCCCCAACACAACATTAACCCATTCAATCCGGAAACTATACAGCATCCAGTGGCGTATAGCGCAAAATCGTGGGGTCCCCGACGCAAGGAGGGGGGTAGGGGCCCTTTCGCAAATGGCAATGGCGATGGTGCTGGCCTGGGTACGGTACGGATATTTCTGAATAGCCAAAGTATAAAATAATGGTTATATAGCTATATAAAATTCTAAAATGACACAGATGCGTTCCCGGACTGAAGGGGTTAACACCTCCTGGCTCCAACCGGAGCCACAGCAGGTTAACTGCCTTGCTCCAGGGCGAGTCGGGGCCATTGTTCGTTGTGACATTAGCAAGCATGGGGACGGAGCAGCCCGTACCCATTGTGTGCTTCCACCACCGTGTAGCAGTTCTCCTAGATAGCGGTCTGAGGGGTTCAAACTCTTTGCCTTTTCTAGTTCAACACAAACTTGTTTCGTCGCGGATTAGACCCAGCTTTATTTAGGACACGGCCCTATGAGCCATAAAAAGCCACGACATGATTAAACGCTGCATGGCCAATATGAAGTCGTTTACAGCTAACTAGCAAACTATCTGGACGAGACGACTTTAATGAAGCTTATCGGCCAAAGTTCAATAAGGACCGTCTTCTTTTTTTGGCTTTCATTTGGGCTTTTCTTTTCTCTGTCACATCACTTTCCCATGCTGTCAAAAACCTTTCATTCTCAATTCTAACTAAGCAGGGGCACTCCTAGCCAATCAGGCTCTTTCAATTTGCAGTTAGCCAATCAGGCAATTATCTTATTCTACAATGAATGAATTAATCATTTTATTTTCGTGTTTGGCTACCTCAACACAGCCCATTACAGGATTATTCACATTTTAAAGAACACAATATTTCCAATGCCAACATGCTGACAACTAACTAACTAACCTACCTACCTATAAAGAATACATCACATGGATGCACCTGGGATGTATCATCAGTGTTGTAGCCTGGGGTCATAGGGTGTTTCTACATTCCGGCTGTCACCCGTCTCTCCGGTGGTCACCAAACTATTCCTGGTTGTCACGTAGTCTAATTCCTATGAGCCACTATAAATAGAGTCACTAACAATAAAGAATACATCACATGGATGCACCTGGGATGTATCATCAGTGTTGTACCTACCTACCTACCTACCTACCTACCTACCTACCTACATACCTACATACATAACAAGTTCACCAAGTAATTGATCCAACTTGTTAACACATTGGGTGCCAGAATTTTAAAATAACAGATTACGTTCGGTGCCAGAAATCTCACCGTTAAGCTGCACGGCACTGTTTAAGCTGTAGACTCCAAGACGAGAAATCCATGTGAAACAAAGCATGGGTTCATTTTGCACGATGGTCCTGGCTAACGCCTGGAACGATAACATCTCTCACGCGAGTAACAATGGTGGAGCAATCGTGCATACAAAATGAGTCGTTTTCCCCAGCGTAAAAAGTTCTGGAGTTATAGGGGTTTTAGAGAAGGAGATAGAACGGAAGCGGATGGGACCCATGTTTTTTGACACAGTGATCCATCTGTCCTTTCCTTCTCAGAATCACCACGGGTGATTCCAGAGCTGCTCCAGCCCCTCCCGTGTGGAAAAAAACAAAAAAAAACAAAAAGATTGAAACACGGTTCAGACCGCGTTCGGCACCAAAGCGCTACTCTGTGAAAACACGGTTCAGACCGTGTTTGGCACTCGATGTGTTAATAGAAAAGATAATGTCTAAACAAACAAACCAACAAAAACACATAAACACAAGGGAGGGCTGCTTCATCTCTCTCTCAGCTAAGGGGTCTTTGGCCTGAAAAAACATTGAAGACCCCTGCATGGTCTAGACTCCTACATTATCAAAGGCTCATCGTACTCATGCGTTGTAGCTTTAATGGAGTCTAATTGCCAAAACCTGTGACCTTTTATCTCAATAAATGTTGTTGCGCTTTTGTCTCGCTCTCCTCCTTTTGGAACTAAACAGGTCGGCCCGGTTTGAACCGCTTCCTAGAGATTTGAGTTCTGAATATAAAACAGAAGCAAACGCACTCGACTCCCAGAGTCTTATGTGGCGTAACGGCACACAAACAATAGTCTGCACTCCCCCAAACTTATAACCTTTTAGATGATTTATTTAAAGTTCACAGCAGTAGTTTGAGAGGAACGTGTTCCCAGCCTAAAGGCTTCGTCAGCGGGAGACGCTGACACTTGAAATAAATCACCTAGATGGCGGTTCGGAGCCACAACATGGCTAAAACCCTGACTGATGAGTTCATTAGGTGGAGTAGGGAGGGGTCTTTTATCACTCGTGGTGGATGAAGACCGGCGTTGCCACGTTTCGTGAGAGAAACAAGCAAACAGGTCTACGAAAAAAAACAAAGACCAAATAAGCGACTATACTAGGGCAGGTCAGTCAAACATCGTTTTCTACAGTGGTGGAAAAAGTACTCAAATATTTTATTTAAGTAAAAGTATCAATACTGCAATGTAGATGTACTCTGTTACAAGTAGAAGTCCCGTATTAAAAATGTACTTGAGTAAAAGTACAAAAGTATCGGCATCAAAATATACTTAAAGTACCAAGTACAAAGTAAAAGCACTTATTGTGCAGAATGTCCCATTTCACAAGTTAAAAATGTATAACAAATCTTTTGAAAGTAGCCGATCTACAAGCTCACAATGCGTCGCATCGCGACGCATTGTGAGCTTGTAGATCTGCTATTTTCAAATGGCCGAAATATATAGGGCTGAAGTGGTTAGTGTGTTTTGTTTTGTAATAATAATGAAAATCAATAATAAATCAATAAAAGTAAATGGTAATTGGTAACTAAAGTTTTCAAATAATTGTAGTGGAGTAAATGTCCAATATTTTCCTCTGAGATCTAGTCGAGCAGAAGTAAAAGTATTGAAAATAGTAAATACTGAAGAAAGTAAAAATACAGTACTTGAGTACATGTACTTAGTTACTTTACAGCACTGGTTTTCTAACGTTGTTTATAGAGCAGTGGTTGTCAAACATTTTAATGTCAACCTCCCCCAAATTAATATGTATTTGGCAACGGAACCCCGTCTGAAAATTTGATGTGCGTCGCAATGCGACACGTTGTGAGCTTGTAGATTGGTTATTTTCGAAAACATCTTCGGACAAATATATAGCATTATTTTTTAAAACATTAACACAAAGCATATATGGGGGTCCCTGGCACAAAAACGTTTTCAGATAGTGGTCTGCGGACAATGAATTTGAGGGTCCTTGACATGAAAAAGTTTTAGGATTTAGAAGACATTTGCCGGAGTGGCAGTGGCTGAGGGGTATATTGGCCGGTAGAGCGGCCGAATGGGAACCGTGACGTTCACAGTTCGATCCCGGGCTCCCCCCCCCTGAGTTAGTGTCGAAGTGTCCTTGAGCAAGACGCTGAACCCCTAATTGCTCCCGATGAGCAGGTTGGTGCCTTGCATGGTTTCCTCCGCCATCGGTGTATGAATGTGTGTGTGAATGGGTGAATGTAACGCACAATCTATGTAAAGCGCTTTGGATAAAAGCGCTATATAAATGCACCATTTACCAATTACATTTAAATCACTCGGGTCTTAAAGGGTTAAAGCGGGTGACAGGGTGAGAAGGGTGACAGCAGGTAGAGAGACATGTGGGGGGGTCAGTGTGATGATGTCATGATGCATGTTCCATGGCTGGAGGTCACGCTAATACATGCACACACACACACACAGCACTCTGTTTACATAAGATACAGCACACACACACACACACACACACACACACACACACGCATGTAACATGCACATACACCACTCTGTTTACATAGCATGCGCTCGCGCACACACACACACACACACACACACATTCATGTCGTGCGTGCGTAGACCGAAGCTTTCATACAAGATGCTGACAAGTTGATAATTCATGAATGAATGAAATTAATGAGATAAAATAAAACACTGTGTGGTGTCTGTGCCCGCGCACGTTTGTATGTGTACGTACGCACATATTTGCACGCGCGTGCGTGTGTGTGTGTGTTGGTGTGTGTGTGTGTGTGTGTGTGTGTGTGTGTGTGTGTGTGTGTGTGTGTGTGTGTGTGTGTGTGTGTGTGTGTGTGTGTGTGTGTGTGTGTGTGTTGGTGTGTGGATGCTAATCCACCGTGCGATTAGGTAAACGAGGATGGCAGGATCGATGGGCTTTGACACAGTGTCAGAAACTAGACACGGACACCCTTGATCTCTCCATCGACTACGCACCGAGAGAGAGAGAGAGAGAGAGAGAGAGAGAGAGAGAGAGAGAGAGAGAGAGAGAGAGAGAGAGAGAGAGAGAGAGAGAGAGAGAGGACAAAATGACAACACAGACCTATATAGGATTTCATTTAGCCCTTATCTGTTCAAACAAGCCTTTGTTGGGTCTTTTTAAAAGAGACGGAGGGATGGAGGTAGGGAAGGACGAGAGGAGAAAGGGGGGAGAATGAAGGGGCGGAGAGGAGAGGAGAGGAGAGGAGAGGAGAGGAGAGGAGAGGAGAGGAGAGGAGAGGAGAGGAGAGGAGAGGAGAGGAGGGCTTTGGGCAGCCCCAATGCCATTATTCAAAAACCATAACAACATAAAAATTTGCATTTTCCAATGTCAGCAGATTTCACAGATATCGGTAATTGCATGCTGCCTGCTTCTCTGTATGTGTGTGTGTGTGTGTGTGTGTGTGTGTGTGTGTGTGTGTGTGTGTGTGTGTGTGTGTGTGTGTGTGTGTGTGTGTGTGTGTGTGTGTGTGTGTGTGTGTGTGAGAAAGAGAGAGAGAGAGAGAGAGAGAGAGAGAGAGAGAGAGAGACAGAGAGAGATGTGGGGCTAATGTACTATATATTTCCTGACCTTGGATTAATCAAGTTCCATGGTAGATTTGGGTGAGAAAGGAGTTCTGAGATGAGAGGGGGGGAGGGGGGGTATAGGTACAGTATAGTACTGACACATCTAGAGGATTCTGTTAATGTGTATTTATGTATTCATTTATTATACTGTATAATAAATCAACCCTTTTTTCTTATTCGATTAGTCTGAATAATCACTTAAGCCATGTATTATACTTTGCGGTACAACGGTGGCGTGCATAAATAGTGAAAATAGCCTCAGTGGACAACGCGTCACATCAGCTTGTAGATTCGATATTTTTACTATTTTTTGCACAACACAGCACAGCACAGTGTTGTGCAACAAAGAATGAAATAACACTTAAGTGGACATCATCAATTCATTGATATATACATTTGTAAAAAAGACATTGAATTGAATGTATGAAAAAAGAAAGCACGCTTCTCGATTATTTGATTAACCCATTACGACTGGGAACGCATCCATGTCATTTTAGATTTCTTTGGCTATTCAAAAATAGCAGATCTACAAGCTCATAGCGGCACCGAGTGCCGCGCTATGAGTTTGTAGATCTGCTATTTTTGAAAAATCGTGAAAACATTTTTTTTATATTATTTTCCAAAAAACTGTTAGGATTTAGATTTTTTTTTAAGCGGCCTCAGGTCTTAATGGGTTAATATAAAGAGTAATGGATAATGATCAATAGTAGCACCAG